>NW_020258653.1:0-5990 GCF_003255815.1 Theropithecus gelada | reverse complement strand
AAAAAAACTCTGCTCTACACAGATAGCACATCTGGTCCCAACTGAACCGTCGGGCCCTGGGAGGATAAGACATCCCCTCCTCATGAGCCCCCTCCACACTAGCCCATTTATAAAAACCCTGACATTTGTACTACAACGTGGCAACCTGCTCAGGACTCCTCTCTGTAACAGAGAGCTGTTCTTTCCTTTTGCCTATGAAACTCCTGCTCCAAACTCACTCTGTTTGTGTGTGTCTGTGACCTCAATCTCCTTGGCTGTGAGACCAAGAACCTTGGTATTTACCCCAGACAACGAGGGCACTTCATTTTGGGGGCCCGTCTGGGATTTGAAGGTGAATTCATCGGAAGAGTGAGTAAAGGAGTGGACTCTGTAAGGGAGCGGATTCTGTCCTTTCACGTTCGAGGCTTCTCATCCTCAGTTTTTTATTCTCTCAAAGAACGATTGAAAACACTGGTCATCTGATGGCCGATTAAGGAGCCACAAGAGCCTGCTGCTGGTCTTAAAGACTCATGTGAGGCTTGCTGGGGAGGACCTAGTCAATCCCCCAGTGCCCTCAGGTTGCCGGGAATATTGGCTCTGTCCAAACTATTTTTTTTTTTTCTTTTTTTCACAGAGACACTGGCTGTGGTGCTGGAATAGGTCTTGGAGCAACTGAGAATTTCTGGCCAGGGCCACACCCTGGTGTTATTCAAAAGGTTCCTGGACTGATCCCAGGCTCCGTCCACCCAACTGGGTGTCAGCTACAGGATCTCCAAGCTTTCCTATTGCAAATCTTATTTTTCTCCTTTCCTTTCCGGGGGTCACCACACCTCCCATCCTATCGCTGTATGCAATGCTACGGGAGTTTTTATAGCCCAGGGAAATAAGTCAATTAGGCAGGCTTAGCAACCACCTTAGCAACCAGGAATGCAGGTCAAGGGATTGCTGTTTTTGTGACTCTTTACAGACAGGGGGATTTCATGATCCAGATCTCAAAGACTCTTTAACTCCTAATGATAGCACTTCCTGGGTTTGGCTGGGAGGTTGCTTCCCCCAGTAAACGCCCCTCTGTCCACCTAGGCTGTTTCTTTTCCCATATAAGGAGCCAGCACTGCCCAGTCGGACTGGATAGGCCCTATAGGGGGTGAATTAACTTTCTCCTGCTAGGAGGTATGCTGTGGGGACAGCTTGCCACAGGTCAAACTTCTCTCTGTCCTTTGTTTAAAGAGCATACGGAGGCAAAGTTACTGCCTGGTATTCCACTAGCATCACGTAGTAGAATGGGAATCCTCTCCAGGGCGAAACTTGCCTGCCCTTTGCCAAAAGCCTCTAGCTTTCCAGTTCTCCCTTTTATGCCCCTGTAATAGAGACCAAACCTGATGCCCCCTCTGTGAGCGAGAGAACTCTGCTTTCAGCAGTGAGGAGGAACATATCCTCCAAACCCGAATTTTAGTCTCAATACTCTCTCTATTAGCAGGGAGACCACCATATGACCCTTATGTTCTCTTAAGACACTTGTTTTACCTACAACTAGAATGGCATCTAAATAGAAAGGGGATTTATTTTTATTTTTATTTTTTTGAGATGAACCTCGCTCTTGTCCCCCATTCTGGAGTGCAATGGTGCAATCTCAGCTCACTGCAACCTCCGCCTCCTGGGTTCAAGCAATTCTCCTGCCATAGCCTCCCGAGTTCCTGGGATTACAGGTGCATACCACGACGCCCAGCTAATTTTTTGTGTTTTAAGTAGAGACGGGGTTTCACCATGTTGGCCAGGCTGGTCTCGAACTCCTGGCCTCAGGTGATCCGCCCGCCTCGGCCTCCCAAAGGAGCCTTGATTTTAATCTTATCCAACAATTAGATCTTTTCTGTAGATGGGAGAGCAAATGGCCCAAGGTCCCCTATGTATAGGCTTTCTTTGCCCTGCGGGACAATCCAGACCTTTGCGAGTTTTGCCGGATCGACTCAGCCCTCTTGGTAATCATATCAGGCAGGTGTCTGTAGAGAGTAGTTCTCCTAAGTTAGAAAAGCAAGTTGTGGAGGAGCCACTGGAGGCAGCTTCTAAATGTCCCAGTCCTTCTAGTTTTCCTTATCTGGCCCCCCTCCAACTGCTCCTCCAGCTCCACCATCTGCGAAGCTCGCCACTGCCCCAGCTTCACTCCTACCCCTACAAAAAAATGCCAGATGGAAGGGGCATCACTAGGGTGCCTGTTCCCGTCTCATTACAGAACCCTAGGCAAATAAAGGGAGACTTGGGCTGGTTTTCTGATGACCCTGATGGGTATATCAAGGCCTTCCAAAATGTAACTCAAGTGCCTGATCTCACATGCAGGGATGTTATGCTGCTTCTAAGCCAAACCCACACTGCAGCTGAAAAGCAGGCAGCTCCAGATATTAGAAGGAAGCTACAGAAACAGGCCATAGGACCAGGTAGTACCTTGGAAGACCTCCTGAAGGTGGACACTTTGGTCTTTTACAATAGGGACCAGGAGGAGGCCCAGGAGAAAAAGAGAAAGCACAAGAGAAAGACTAAGGCTCTAGTGGCTGCTTTGCAGCCTTGCAGAATTCAGGATCCCCAAGGAGCACCCACTAATCACTATCAGTGTGACAAGCCCACGCACTTTAAGAAGAATTGCCTAGGCAACAAGAAAAAGCCACCTCAGTGCTGTCCAGCCTGTGGTGCAGATCACTGAGATCAGACTGCCCCTGGGGACAGAAGTCACCTGGTCCAGAACCAGTCTCACAGAGGATCCAGCAGGACTGATGGATTCTGGAGCTCAAACCCCTGGCTCCAGCGACTCAGACTGCCATCATGCTCAGGAGCCCCGGGTGATTCTGGAAATTGAAGGGAGGAGGGTGGGCCCCCTCCTGGATACTGAAGCTAGTCTCTCTGTTCTCCTCTCCAATCCAGGCCTCCCCTCTTCCCATAGCACAACTGTGATGGGTATCTCAGCAAAGACTCTAATCCGACATTTCTCTCAAACCCTTAGCTGTAGTTGTGGGTAGTTATTGTCTACACATACCTTCTTGATTATGCCTGACAGTCCCACTGTTTCATTAGATAGAGACATTTTAGCCCACGTGGGGGCCAGCATCCTCATGGCCCCAGGATAAACTTTGTCTTCTCTTAGTGGAAGCCAATATTAATCTAAAAGTGTGGGCAACTCAAGGAAGAAGGGGTCGAGCTAAAACTGCTAGGCCAGTTCAAATGCACCTTAAAAATCCCACTTCTTTTCCTAACCTGAGACAATATCCCCTAAGGCCAGAAGCCAGGAAAGGGCTAGAAGCTATTATTAATAACCTGAAAATGCAGGGCCTCCTCAGACCCTGTAACAGTCCTCGAAACACCCTGATACTAGGAGTGCAAAAGCCCAATGGGGAATGGAGACTAGTTCAGGACCTTCGTCTCATGAATGAGGCCATAGTCCCAATTCATCTGGTGGTTCCTAATCCCTGCACCTTGCTGACCCAGATACCACAGGGAACTAAATGGTTTACAGTCCTGAATTTAAAGGATGCCTTTTTCTGCATACTGTTACATCCTGACTCTCAATATTGTTTGCCTTTGAGGATTCCCCACTGGCCAGACCGCCCAGTTAACATGGATGGTGCTGCCTCAGGGATTTCAAAACAGCCCTCACTTGTTTGGACAAGTGCTGTCAAAGGACCTCTCTAAGTTCTTCCATCCTCAGGTCAGGGTCTCGCGATGTGTAAATGACACTTCCCTCTGTGCCCCAATCAAGTGCTCAGGAAGGCATTAAGACTCTCCTCAATTTCTTAGCTGAAAGAAGTATAGGGTCGGCCGGGCACGGTGGCTCACGCTTGTAATCTCAGCACGTTGGGAGGCCTAGGTGGGTGGGTGACTTGAGGACAGGAGTTCGAGACCAGCCTGGTTAATGTGGTGAAACCCATCTCTACTAAAAATACAAAAAAAAAAAAAAAATTAGCTGGCCATGGTGGTGGGCACCTGTAATCCCAGCTACTTGGGAGGCTGAGGCAGGAGAATCGCTTGAACCCAGAAGGCGAAGTTTGCCGTGAGCTGAGATCACACCATTGCAATCCAGCCTGGACAACAATAGCGAAACTCTGTCTCAAAAAAAAAGGAAGAATAGGGTCTCAAAATCTAAAGCTCAGCTCTCTCAAGAATTCAGTAAAGTACCTAGTTCTGGTCTTATCAAAAGGGACCAGAGCACCTGGTGAGGAAAGGATTAAGCCCATTTCCTTTAACAGTTAAGAAAATTCTTAGGCATTATTGGATTTTGTAGACTGTAAGTACCTGGGCACAGGAAAGTAGCTCATCCTTTATACCACCTCATAAAAGAAACTCAAACAGTTGCAACTCAACCCCCTTTGGGAACCTAAAAACACAAAAGCTTTAAACTAGATAAAGCAAGCCTTACCTAAAGCAACAGTTCTGGCCGGGTGAGGTGGCTTACGCCTGTAATCCCAGCACTTTGGGAGGCTGAGGAGGGTGGATCATGAGGTCAAGAGATTGAGACCATACTGGCCAACATGGTGAAACCCCGTCTCTATTAAAAATACAAAAATTAGCTGAGCTTGGTGGCACGCACCTGTAGTCCCAGCTACTAGGGAGGCTGAGGCAGGAGAATCGCTTGAACTCGGAAGGCAGAGGTTGCAGTGAGCAGAGATCGCGCCACTGCACTCCAGCCTGGCGACACAGCGAGACTCCGTCTCAAAAAAAAAAAAAAAAAAAAAAAAAAGGACCAGTTCTTAGTCTTACCATAGGGAAGGTATTTAATCTTTATGTATCGAAAAGGAAGGAAATAGCCCTGAAAGTTTTAACTAGGGCTTGAGGTCCAGCTCAACAGCCAGTGGGTTACTTAAGCGAGGATCTTAACTTGGTAGCTTAAGAATAGTCAGCCTGCCTTCAAACTGTTACAGTGGTGGCTTTGCTGGTACCAGAAGCTGCTGGGTTAACCATGGGAAATAACTTAACTATTTAACTCCATACCATATAACGGAATGTTGTCCACTAAGGAAAGTCTCTGGCTAACAGACAATTGCCTCCTCAAATGTCAAGCTTTCCTGCTAAAGGGATCTGCAGTCCAGTTAAAAATCTGCCCTTGCCTGAGCCTAGTCACTTTCTCCCAGAGAAAACTGGAGAACCTGAACATAATTGTGAACAGGTAGTGGTGCAAACTGGAAAAACAAATGGTAAGAATTACTGTTTGTCTCCTCCACAAAGTGTTAATTAGTGAAAAAGGATTTTCTTAAAGAGCACTCAGCTTAATTAAAAATGGATATCCAAGTTATGAGTACATTCAAAAGGCCTTTATGTTTTTCTCTTCATAAATCTAGTTTTCGTGGAAAAGGTTTTTTTTTCCTCACTCGATTGAATTACTTTTCTCCACTCTGTCTTGCCACTCTTGTTGCATGCATGAAAGACCCTAGAATGACTTCTGGTGGCCTGGGATGCCTTGGGAAATCAGAAAAGGTGTCACGATCCCATTTTGGGAAAAATCTCTGTTTTCCTTATGGAACCCCTGAAATTAGAGGTGAATAAGTACCTCTCCAAATCTGTCCTTGTCTTCTGGCTATGCTTGTTTATTAGGCCCTGGAAATTGTACTCCTAGCCCTGTTCTTATAGGGCCTCACCCAGAGGCCAATAATCCAATTGGGAAATTGGCAGATGTAAATTTTATAACTACTGGATCTTCTTCTGTTTGTCTGTGTGGTTATATATGTGTTATGCGGGCAATGTCTATTAAAAAGAGTTCTAATTAATTGGCCTAAGAAAAATAAGCACTTAAATCAAATGTTTTTAAAGGAAAAGTAAAAGCTGTGGTACCTTTCAGTTCACATGACTTTAATCTTTAAAAATAAAAACGGTCTTAGGAATTATTGGTAAAATACAAATGTCTTCGAGGTGTAAAAATGTGGTCTAAATTATACAGGCCAGATACTAGGTATGCTAAATGATTTAAGGTTGTAAACTGTTTCTTTGTTTTTTTTTTTGAGAGGGAGTCTGGCTGGGTCACCCAGGCTGGAGTG
>NW_020258652.1:0-5991 GCF_003255815.1 Theropithecus gelada | reverse complement strand
CTCACCTTCCATTAGCCACAGTTTAGGAAGAAGGCCCCATGGAGTTGGCAGGGAGACTGGGCAGTCCTGTGCCCTGTGGAAACTCAGCAGCTTGATGATCAAAGACGAAAAAAAAGAGAAAGGAAATAAAAATGGGTAAGATGCTCAATTTTATAACTTTTAAATTTTCATCTTTTGCCACATGGAGAAACTGAAACAGAAACCAAAAGTCACAACTTCTCAGTAGTTCGTGATCACGCAAACCCACTAAAGACACTGCTCGCCAGCACCACCTTCAGCCCAGTCCCACCCTCCTTGCTGCTGCTCCTTGCGGGAGCAACCCCAGACCCGACATTCCAGAACCTTCTCAGTCAACCCACCTGCCTCGCATCCTCAGGGGGGTTTGCTATGGTCTTCAGGAAGAAACATCTGTCACTGACAGGCTGTGGGACCCCCCAGTTACCCCCCTCTTCCAGTGCCCCCCACACTCCCAGCGTGCCTGCTTTACTCGCCCCCGTGCTATCAGTATTAGCACAATCTCTCAGACATACCAGGTGCTTACTGAATACTGAACTCTATGACTGTTTTTCAACGCCATGCCCATGTGACTTCTGGACATTTGCTTATGTGGGTTCTTCTGTCTGGAGTACTGGCTTCCACCATCTGAAAAATCATATTCATCCTTCAGAACTCAAGTATGGCATTGCCTCCTCTAAGAAGACTTCCAGTATCCTCCCCTGCAGAGTCCACTGCCCCGTGCCCCACTCCCATGACACCTCAAAAGGAGGGACCTAAGTCCACTGCTTGGCCACAGTCTCACAGCTGAGAAGTCACGCAGCTGGATTGCTGTCAAACGGTTCTGCTTTGTCCAAGGCAGAAGGGCTGGAGTGGGGCTGGACAACAGAGGTCAACCTGGCCCTTCCAGGGGGTCCTAGTTCATCCAGGACAAATGTCCATGGGACATCCTGGCCACCACCCTGTACACACACACCAGCTTTTGAGGGAGGAACAGAAGGTGATCACACAGGAACTGCTCGCTGTAGCTTGCAATGCATTTATTTACTTCCCCATTTGGATTGCAGTTTTATGATCATCCCCTCAGTAAACCAGGATCATGATTTGAGTTTGCAGGTGAGGAAACTGAGGCAAGGGGGCAGGGCAGTGGCTTTCATCCATCAACTCATGGAGGAGCCAAGACTTGTAAACCAAAAAGCGTACAAGACAGTTCTCAATTGGTTTAGAGGTTTATTCGGCCAAGGTTGAGGATGCACCTGGGAGAAACAGACACAAGTCACTGTAGGATGTGGGGCCCATGCTTTTTCCAAAGAGAAGGTTGAGTTCTTCAGTATTTAAAGGGGAAAAATTGGGCAGGAGGGGACAGAGGAAAGAAAGCAAGAGAGAGGGAAGATAGTGAGATGAGCAGTCCTACATTTCTTCTGAGGCTGTCACTGGGCAGGTTGAGGTTCTTGACTTCGCTGCCTAAAGGTATTTGAGAGCATGTCCAAGAGTAGGAAAAGAAGTTTACTGCAACGTGAAAGTGTGCTCTGAGAGGCAGAGCGGCTGCTAAATGTGAAACACAGCCCCTAGTGCCTTAAGTGGAATTCCCTTTATGGGAGCTGGGCATGCATATTCATAAGGTACTGGTGAAGTCAAGTGTGCAAAGGTAGAACTGGGATTGGCACATGTGATCAGCGTCTCTCTGCTCCAATACGCATTGCAAGTATCATTACCACATACAATCTCCACCTAGGGTGTGTTTTTACTATTAAAGTGAGGAAAACATCAGTAGAAACTAAACCGTGAGCCTTGTTGCACAGGCAGGGCCAGGGAGAAGTCCCTAGCTCCCCCAAGGCAGGAATCGGTAGCTAATAGCTTCTTGGGCTTTTGGTGCTGATTGGCTGGCGACAGGGAATCTACAACTTGAATAAGGGGCTTCCTTCTCTCTGTCAGGCATTGTAGGTGTCAGGAACTTGGAACCATCGGGCAGTCTGCTGGCATCCAGTAGGACCACGTGTTTTGCAGAAAAAAATTAGGAGCTGATGCAGGAGGGTGCAAGGGATGTGAAAGGAACCTGTGGGGAGTCACACAAGGGGATGAGTCAGTGTGGCCTTCTGACTTTACTTATTCTGCCTCAAGACTTTGATGAGCACTTCCTCAATGCACCTATTGCATGGGAAAGTTTGGGATAGAGGATCAGTCCATCATGCATTTCTACAAGAACAACTCTTAGGTCACCTGAGATAGAATATTTATGTTTTAAAAGTACAGAGCTAAGCCAGCAGGGCCTAAGTATTGTACTTTCATTTGCTCTAACCAAGGGGAAAAATGGTCTTAGTCAAGACAATCAGGAAAAGTAGTTTGAACAGCGTCATGACTTATGTATTAAAGCAAAATGGTAAGAGTTCCTAATGTTCACAGGCAGATACCCTTACAGAACAAGGTTCCCTTGAAGATGTACATTTATCTTACGAAAGAGTTTTAAGAAGACCAACTAACTACTAGGAAGCTATGTTTTGGCTTTCTAACTTATCTTAATTAAATTCCTGGCTTTAGAGTGGAGCCCTTTAAGGAACAGGGTCAGTAAAGTGTGTGTGTGTGTGTGTGTGTGTGCGCGCGCGCATATTGTGTGTTTAGTTCCTCAACCAGGTTTATTTAAAAATCTAAAACTGTGAAAAAATAAAATAAAATAAAAAACAACAGTCAGCGCCCTCTGGTGATAATTATTCACTGTAAGCAGCTGCCATGATCCATTTTTAACAATGCATTTCTCCCCTAAGTATTACACTCACCAAGGGTATTTTCTCACGATGCAAAGTGATTTCTGATATACACCCAAAAGCCAAAAGATCAGGTAACACAATAGAAAATAGAGAAGAGATTTTAGACCTGACCGAATCTGTCCACTGACCCCTGCTGGGATCCCATGAGGAAACACGGGATCCCCTCGTGAAAGGAAAACAAAATCTCAGGAATCCAAACTCACGATGGAAAAGGGACACTTGGAAACTGAGTCACACAACACACTGCCTTTCCTTTCCATCCTAAACCGATAGACAGGTGCTAGACAGAAGGCCGTGTGTCTCCCCAGGTGGCCACCCTCACCCTGACACTGTAAAGTCAAAGCTCATCTTCACAAGTACGTGACACAAGACAACACTGGAGACCATCCCGCCACCCACCAGGACATAAATGCATATGTCACTGCTTCCTGGACTCTATGTTGACTTACTGCATCCTGTGCTGTATGTTGACTTTATCTCCTGTTGATGCAGATGGACCGGGTATGAGACAAATGCAGAACTGACTGTTCCTCTGTCCACTCCTTCCCCACGCAGGAGGTGGATTTAGGGAGCGCTAATCAAACCCTCACAAGACTGTGACCACTCACCCACTAAGTGCCCTCCCTCTCTTTTTATTCTTTCCTCTTTCTCCTCCTGCCCACTGTTCTCCCTTTAAATATTGAAACCTTCTTAGGAAAAAGTGCAAGCCTCAGAACCTAAGGTCCCTTGTGTCTCTTCTACCCAGGCTCATCCTCAATCGTGGCTAAAGAAACCTCTAAATTGCTGGAGACCTGCCTCAGACACATTTTGGGTTTACAATTGGGCAACTGCAAAGAGGTTCTGAGTGGAAGTTGCCCTTGATATGGGCAAATCTCCTGTAGGAGCCTGGTATTGGCTTGGACTATCTTTAATCTCTCAAACAAATAGGATGATTTGCTGGCATCTGGGAGCTTTTCCTTCCAGAGATCCCTGATATCTCATGTATACGCCTTCAATAAATTTGCTAGCCGTTTTTGCCATGAATTAATCAACCTCAGGCCAATGCTTTTTTCATAGTGGTCAGAGCTGCTCTTGTCTCCCAGAAGTCACAGTGATGAGAACCCAGGCACCTGATCTGCCAGCTAGAGGGTAGGAATTTTCTACCAGCCAGACTTCTGGCCTCTCTCTGTGCACTCCAGGTGAGCAGATGGTAAAAATCACTGTTGGCCTCATCTGCAAGGTTTTGATTTATGGGAGTGGGAGCAGGGAAGGTTTATGTGCGACTCATCTTGGCAGACCAAGATGAGTCATTCTCTGGTGAACATTTGGTACTTTATGGTCTATTGGAATAAAGGACACCAGGACAAATTCTAATCATTAATGTTCATAAGATAGACAAAAATGATTTTCTAAACAACTGTTGAAAAACTCAACATTGAAAAAAGGCACATAGTGTCACAGCTAGTTTTGAGAAATCGAATCCAAAAAATCTCACATAAATATTAACATCCCTGCAGGATGCAGTGGGTTATGCCTGTAATCCCAGCACTTTGGGAGGCCGAGGCAGGCAGATCATTTGATGTCAGGAGTTCAAAAACTGGCCTGGCCAACATGGTGAAACCCCATATCTACTAAAAATGTAAAAATTAGCTGGGTGTGGTGGTCTGTGCCTATAATCCCACCTACTTGCGAGGCTGAACCAGGGGAACTGTTTGAGCCCAGGAGGCAGTGATTGCAGTAAGCATAAATCCTGCCATTGCACTCCAGCCTGGGTGACACAGAGAGACTCCATCTCAAACAAAAACAAAAACAAAAACAAAAACAAAAACACCACATATTAAAATCTATTGCAGGTTTTACCACCTGCTCTGGATTCTGGTTTGATATTTGTGTGATTTTGCCTTTCACTGATCCTTCTCCCCTCCATGGATAGCTATTGATTTCTGTCTTCTTTCTGTGGGGGACATACAGGGAATTTTTGTCTTTGTGTATAGGTGATCAGCTATTCTGTATCTTAAAAACAAACAGAAAGACACGTCCCTGCCACCTCCTGGAAGACACCTCGGGCACCCATGGTTAAGTCACAACCTTACTTCAGGCTTATTGGTTTCACTCGGGAGGTTGCCTTTGGTAAGAAGCTCAAACACCAGAAATATCACCTGCATGTCCTGGCTGACATCTGGTAGTAAGAGGTTTGAAAGGAGTTTTTCAGAGCTCTAAAGACACAAGTCAACTTCACTGAAACTGATATTGAGGCTGTGTGTGTATGTATGTATGTATGTATGTATCTATCTATCTATCTATCTATCTATCTATCTATCTATCTATCGAGAGAGAGACAGAGAGAGAGAGAGAGAGAGAGAGAGAGTAGTTATGGCCATTATTCTCTCTCTGTAAAAAGGTCTCGGTCACCTAAATTCTGTCTGTTTCTCTGTTTACTTCTTTCTTTCCCTCCTTCCTCTTGCCACCCTCAGAGCAATCATGAGACGACCTACAGTTGTTTCTAACATCTGAGATCCCTTGGGAAAAACAGAAAAAAAGCACCAGAGTGCCTGCTGGGGAGGAACCTCTGTTTTCCTCATGCAACCTCAACAGTTGGAAGTGGACAGATTCTTGTCAAATTCAAAAACGTTCTCTTCTATCCTAAGGCATATCTGTGTTTAAAGTGCTTTTCCTGGACGCCTTAACTCAAATTTGCTTATATCACTTTGTAATCAGGCAGCTTAACTTCAAAATGCATTTGGAACTGGTTTTTCCTTCTTCTATGGTTTCAAGATTTAACCTTGAGGCAAACTGCAGAAGCCTTTTTTTTAGCCTTAAAATAGAGTCCATGCTCCTCCCTTTCTCACCATATGTACCCCCTATGTTTATCTGACTGTGTGCTAGTGTCTAATCATATGCTCTCTCAGAAGCTCCATAGGCTAATCTTGAGACACACACGCCAAGCCTGGAGATCCAGCTACAAAATTCCAGAGAGTACTCAAGGCAGCTAGTTAGCAATCCAGCCATCACTGAGATGACGCCAGCCCAAGATCCAGGTGGACTGGGACCCACGAGAGCCACCGGGACAGGACGTACACATGTTGTACTCAGCACAATTCTAGCCTGCCGTCCTTATCAAGCTTTCCTTTTTAAGGCCCAGCCTTTACCCAACAACATCTAACTGGTTTCTTTCTTTCTTTTCTTCCTTTATTTCTTCCTTTCTTTTTCTTTCTTTCTTTCTTTCTTTCTTTCTTTCTTTCTTTCTTTCTTT
>NW_020258651.1:0-5991 GCF_003255815.1 Theropithecus gelada | reverse complement strand
TGCCACATTTTCTTAATCCAATCTGTCACTGATGGACATTTGGGTTGATTCCAAGTCTTTGCTATTGTGAATAGTGCTGCAATAAACATACGTGTGCATGTGTCTTTATAGCAGCATAATCTAATTAAACTAAAGAGCTTCTGCACAGCAAAAGAAACTACCATCAGAGTGAACAGGCAACCTACAGAATGGGAGAAGATTTTTGCAATCTACTCATCTGACAAAGGGCTAATATCCAGAACCTACAAAGAACTCAAACAAATTTACAAGAAAAAAACAAACAACCCCATCAAAAAGTGGGCAAAGGATATGAACAGACATTTCTCAAAAGAAGACATTCATACAGCCAACAGACATATGAAAAAATGCTCATCATCACTGGCCATCAGAGAAATGCAAATCAAAACCACAATGAAATACCATCTCACACCAGTTAGAATGGCAATCTTTAAAAAGTCAGGAAACAACAGTTGCTGGAGAGGATGTGGAGAAATAGGAACACTTTTACACTGTTGGTGGGATTGTAAACCAGTTCAACCATTATGGAAAACAGTATGGCGATTCCTCAAGGATCTAGAACTAGATGTACCATATGACCCAGCCATCCCATTACTGCTAGCGTTATTTCTGTGGTATCTGAGAACAGATACTTCAGATCTCTTTGAAGACTATAGGGCCAAAGGAAATATCCTCCGATAAGAAAGAGAAAGAAGCTTTCTGAGAAACTTCTTTGTGTTTTGTGAAATTATCTCACAGATTTACAGCTTTCCGCTCTAGAAGCCTTTCGCTATGACAGTTCTTGTGGAATTGGCAAAGTGATACTTGGAAACCCATAGAGGGCTATGGTGAAAAAGGAAATATCCTCAGATAAAATCTGGAAAGAAGCTTTCTGAGAAACTGCTTAGTGTTCTGTTAATTCATCTCACAGAGTTACAACTGTATTTCGTGGATCTCTTTGCTAGCCTTATTTCTGTGGAATCTGAGAACAGATATTTCCGATCCCTTTGAAGACTATAGGGCCAAAGGAAATATCCTCCGATAACAAAGAGAAAGAAGCTTTCTGAGAAACTTCTTTGTGTTCTGGGAAATCATCTCACAGAGTTACAGCTTTCCCCTCAAGAAGCCTTTCGCTAAGACAGTTCTTGTGAAATTGGCAAAAGGATATTTGGAAGCCCATAGAGGGCTATGGTGAAAAAGGAAATAGACTCAGATGAAATCTGGAAGGAAGATTTCTGAGAAACTGCTCTGTGATGTGTGACTTCCACTCACAGAGTTACATCTCTATTTCGTGGAACTCCTTGCTAGCCTTATTTCTGTGGAATCTGAGAACAGATATTTCGGATCCCTTTGAAGACTACAGGGTCAAAGGAAATATCCTCCGATAACAAAGAGAAAGAAGCTTTCTGAGAAACTTCTTTGTGTTCTGTGAAATCATCTCACAGAGTTACAGCTTTCCCCTCAAGAAGCCTTTCGCTAAGGCAGTTCTTGTGGAATTGGCAAAGTGATATTTGGAAGCCCATGGAGGGCTATCGTGAAAAAGGAAATATCCTCAGATGAAATCTGGAAAGAAGCTTTCTGAGAAACTGCTTAGTGTTCTGTTAATTCATCTCACAGAGTTACATCTGTATTTCGTGGATCTCTTTACTACCCTTATTTCTGTGGAATCTGAGAACAGATATTTCGGATCCCTTTGAAGACTCTAGGGCCAAAGGAAATATCCTCCGATAACAAAGAGAAAGAAGCTTTCTGAGAAACTTCTTTGTGTTCTGTGAAATCATCTCACAGAGTTACAGCTTTCCCCTCAAGAAGCCTTTCGCTAAGACAGTTCTTGTGGAATTGCCAAAGTGATATTTGGAAGCCCATAGAGGGCTACGGTGAAAAAGGAAATATCCTCAGATGAAATCTGGAAACAAGCTTTCTGAGAATCTGCTCTGTGTTGTGTGGCTTCCACTCACTGAGTTACATCTGTATTTCGTGGATCTCTTTGCTAGCCTAATTTTTGTGGAATCTGAGAACAGATATTTCGGATCCCTTTGAAGTCTATATTGTCAAAGGACATATCCTCCGATAACAAAGAGAAAGAAGCTTTCTGAGAAACTTCTTTGTGTTCTGTGAAATCATCTCACAGAGTTACAGCTCTCCCCTCAGGAAACCTTTCGCTAAGACAGTTCTTGTGGAATTGGCAAAGGGATATGTGGAAACCCATAGTGGGCTCTGGTGAAAAAGGAAACATCCTCAGAGGAAATCTGGAAAGAAGCTTTCGGAGAAACTGCTCTGTGATGTGTGACTTCCACTCACTGAGTTACATCTGTATTTCTTGGATCTCTTTGCTAGCCTTATTTCTGTGGTATCTGAGAACAGATATTTCGGATCCCTTTGAAGACTATAGGGCCAAAGGAAATATCCTCCGATAAAAAGAGAAAGAAGCTTTCTGAGAAACTTCTTTGTGTTCTGTGAAATCATCTCACAGAGTTACAGCTTTCCCCTCAAGAAGCCTTTCGCTAAGACAGTTCGTGTGGAATTGGCAAAAGGATATTTGGAAGCACATAGAGGGCTGTGGTGAAAAAGGAAATATGATCAGATGAAATCTGGAAAGAAGATCTCTGAGAAACTGCTTAGTGTTCTGTGAATTCATCTAACAGAGTTACATCTGTATTTCGTGGATCTCCTTGCTAGCCTTATTTCTGTGGAATCTCAGAACAGATATTTCGGATCCCTTTGAGACTATAGGGTCAAAGGAAATATCCTCCGATAACAAAGAGAAAGAAGCTTTCTGAGAAACTTCTTTGTGTTGTGTGAAATCACCTCACAAAGTTACAGCTTTCCGGTCAAGAAGCCTTTCGCTAAGACAGTTCTTGTGGAATTGCAAAGGGATATTTGGAAGCCCTTAGAGGGCTATTTTGAAAAAGGAAATATCCTCAAATGAAATCGGGAAAGAAGCATTCTGAGAAACTGCTCTGTGATGTGTGACTTCCACTCACAGAGTTGCATATGTATTTCGTGGATCTCTTTGCTAGCCTTATTTCTCTGGAATTGGAGTACAGATATTTCGGATCCCTTTAAAGACTACAGGGCCAAAGGAAATATCCTCCGATAACAAAGAGAAAGAAGCTTTCGGAGAAACTTCTTTGTGTTCTGTGAAATCATCTCAAAGAGTTACAGCTTTCACCTCAAGAAGGCTTTCGCTAAGACAGTTCTTGTGGAATTGGCAAAGGGATATTTGGAGGCCCTTAGAGAGCTATGGTGAAAAAGGAAATATCCTCAGATGAAATCAGGAAAGAAGCTTTCTGAGAATCTGCTCTGTGATCTGTGACTTCCACTCACAGAGTTACATCTGTGTTTCCTGGATCTCTTTGCTAACCTTATTTCTGTGGAATCTGAGAACAAATATTTCGCATCCATTTGAAGTCTATAGTTCCAAAGGAAATATCCTCCGATAAGAAAGAGAAAGAAGCTTTCTGAGAAACTTCTTTGTGTTCTGTGAAATCATCTCACAGAGCTAAAGCTTTCCCCTCAAGAAGCCTTTCGCTAAGACAATTCTTGTGGAATTGGCAAAGTGATATTTGGAAGCCCATGGAGGGCTATGTGGAAAAAGGAAATATCCTCAGATGAAATCAGGAAAGAAGCTTTCTAAGAAACTGGTTAGTGTTCTGTTAATTCATCTCACAGACTTACATCTGTATTTCGTGCATCTCTTTGCTAGCCTTATTTCTGTGGAATCTGAGAACAGATATTTCGCATCCCTTTGAAGACTATAGGGCCAAAGGAAATATCCTCCGATAGCAAAGAGAAGGAAGCTTTCTGAGAAACTACTTTGTGTTCTTTGAAATCATCTCACAGAGTTACAGCTTTCCCCTCAAGTAGCCTTTCGCTAAGACAGTCCTTGTGGAATTGGCAAAGTGATATTTGGAAGCCCATAGAGGGCTATGGTGAAAAAGGAAATATCCTTAGATGAAATCAGGAAAGAAGCTTTCTGAGAAACTACTCTGTGATCTGTGATTTCCACTCACAGTGTTACATCTGTGTTTCCTGGATCTCTTTGCTAGACTTATTTCTGTGGAATCTGAGAACAGATATTTCGGATCCCTTTGAAGAATATAGGGCCAAAGGAAATATCCTCGGATAACAAAGACAAAGAAGCTTTCTGAGAAACTTCTGTGTGTTCTGTGAAATCATCTCATAGAATTACACCTTTCTCCTCAAGAAGCCTTTCGCTAAGAAAGTTCTTGTGGAATTAGCAAAGTGATATTTAGAAGCCCCTGGAGGGCTATGGTGAAAAATCAAAGATCCTCAGATGAAATCTGGAAAGAAGCTTTCTGAGAAACTGCTTAGTGTTCTGTTAATTCGTCTCACAGAGTTACATCTGTATTTCGTGGATCTCTTTGCTAGCTTTATTTCTGTGGAATCTGAGATTAGATATTTCGGATCCCTTTGAAGACTATAGGGCCAAAGGAAATATCCTCCGATAACAAAGAGAAAGAAGTTTTCTGCGTAACTTCTTTGTGTTCTGTGAAATCATCTTACAGAGTTACAGCTTTCCCCTCAAGAAGTCTTTCGCTAAGACAGTTCTTGTGGATTTGGCAAAGTGATATTTGGAAGCCCATGCAGGGCTATGTGGAAAAAGGAAATATCCTCAGATGAAATCTGGAAAGAAGCTTTCTGAGAAACTGCTTAGTGTTCTGTTAATTCATCTCACAGAGTTACATCTGTATTTCGTGCATCTCTTTGCTACCCTTATTTCTGTGGAATCTGAGAACAGATATTTCGGATCCCTTTGAAGACTATAGGGCCAAAGGAAATATCCTCCGATAACAAAGAGAAAGAAGCTATCTGAGAAACTTCTTTGTGTTCTGTGAAATCATCTCACAGAGTTACAGCTTTCCCCTCAAGAAGCCTTTCACTAAGACAGTTCTTGTGGAATTGGCCAAGTGATATTTGAAAGCCCATAGAGGGCTTTGGTGAAAAAGGAAATATCCTCAGATGAAATCTGGAAAGAAGCCTTCTGAGAAACTGCTTAGTGTTCTGTTAATTCGTCTCACAGAGTTACATCTATATTTCGTGGATCTCTTTGCTAGCCTAATTACTGTGGAATCTGAGAACAGATATTTCGGATCCCTTTGAAGACTATAGTGCCAAAGGAAATATCCTCCGATAACAAAGACAAAGAAGCTTTCTGAGAAACTTCTTTGTGTTCTGTGAAATCATCTCACAGAGTTACAGCTTTTCCCTCAAGAAGTCTTTCGCTAAGACAGTTCTTGAGTTATTGGCAAAGTGATATTTGGAAGCCTATAGAGGGATACGGTGAAAAAGGAAATATCCTCCCATGAAATCTGGAAAGAAGATTTCTGAGAAACTGCTTAGTGTTCTGTTAATCCATCTCACAGAGTTACATCTGTATTTCGTGCATCTCTTTGCTAGCCTTATTTTGTGGAATCTGAGAACAGATATTTCGGATCCCTTTGAAGACTATGGGGCCAAAGGAAATATCCTACGATAACAAAGACAAAGAAGCTTTCTGAGAAACTTCTTTGTGTTCTTTGAAATCATCTCACAGAGTTACAGGTTTCCCCTCAAGAAGCCTTTCGCTAAGACAGTTCTTGTGGAATTGGCAAAGTGATATTGGAAGCCAGTAGAGGGCTATGGTGAAAAAGGAAATATCCTCAGATGAAATCAGGAAAGAAGCTTTCTGAGAAACTGCTTAGTGTTCTGTTAATTCATCTCACAGAATTACATCTGTATTTCGTGCATCTCTTTGCTAGCCTTATTTCAGTGGAATCTGTGAACAGATATGTTGGATCCCTTTGAAGACTGAACGGCCAAAGGAAATATCCTCCGATGATATCAGGAAAGAAGCTTTCTGAGAAACTGCTTAGTGTTCTGTTAATCCATCTCACGGAGTAACATCTGTATTTCGTGCATCTCTTTGCTAGCCTTATTTTGTGGAATCTGAGAACAGATGTCTCGGATCCCCTTGAAGACTATAGGGCCAAA
>NW_020258650.1:0-5994 GCF_003255815.1 Theropithecus gelada | reverse complement strand
GTGCTGGTCAGCTGCTGCAGCCCGACCAGCGAGAGCTGAAGCAGGGCGAGGCATCGCCTCACCTGGGAAGCGCAAGGGGGAAGGGAATCCCTTTTCCTAGCCAGGGGAACTGAGACACACAACACCTGGAAAATCGGGTAACTCCCACCCCAATACTGAGCTTTAAGCAAACAGGCACACCAGGAGAGTATATCCCACACCTGGCCTGGAGGGTCCCATGCCCACAGAGCCTCCCTCATTGCTAGCACAGCAGTCTGTGATCTACCAGCAAGGCAGCAGTGAGGCTGGGGGAGGGGTAACCGCCATTGCTGAGGCTTAAGTAGATAAACAAAGCCGCTGGGAAGCTCGAACTGGGTGGAGCTCACAGCAGCTCAAGGAAACCTGACTGTCTCTGTAGACTCCACCTCTGGGGACAGGGCACAGCTAAACAACAACAAAAGCCAAAAGCAGCAGAAACCTCTGCAGACGCAATCGACTCTGTCTGACAGCTTTGAAGAGAGCAGTGGATCTCCCAACACGGAGGTTGAGATCTGAGAAGGGACAGAATGCCTGCTCAAGTGTGTCCCTGACCCCTGAGTAGCCTAACTGGGAGACATCCCCCACTAGGGGCAGTCTGACACCCCACACCTCACAGGGTGGAGTACACCCCTGAGAGGAAGCCTCCAAAGCAAGAATCAGACAGGTACACTCGCTGTTCAGAAATATTCTATCTTCTGCAGCCTCTGCTGCTGATACCCAGGCAAACAGGGTCTGGAGTGGACCTCAAGCAATCTCCAACAGACCTACAGCTGAGGGTCCTGACTGTTAGAAGGAAAACTATCAAACAGGAAGGACACCTACACCAAAACCCCATCAGTACGTCACCATCATCAAAGACCAGAGGCAGATAAAACCACAAAGATGGGGAAAAAGCAGGGCAGAAAAGCTGGAAATTCAAAAAATAAGAGCGCATCTCCCCCGGCAAAGGAGCGCAGCTCATCGCCAGCAACGGATCAAAGCTGGACGGAGAATGACTTTGACGAGATGAGAGAAGAAGGCTTCAGTCCATCAAACTTCTCAGAGTTAAAGGAGGAATTACGTACCCAGCACAAAGAAACTAAAAATCTTGAAAAAAAAGTGGAAGAATTGATGGCTAGAGTAATTATTGCAGAGAAGGTCATAAACGAAATGAAAGAGATGAAAACCATGACACGAGAAATACGTGACAAATGCACAAGCTTCAGTAACCGACTCGATCAACTGGAAGAAAGAGTATCAGCGATTGAGGATCAAATGAATGAAATGAAGCGAGAAGAGAAACCAAAAGAAAAAAGAAGAAAAAGAAATGAACAAAGCCTGCAAGAAGTATGGGATTATGTAAAAAGACCAAATCTACGTCTGATTGGGGTGCCTGAAAGTGAGGGGGAAAATGGAACCAAGTTGGAAAACACTCTTCAGGATATCATCCAGGAGAACTTCCCCAACCTAGTAGGGCAGGCCAACATTCAAATCCAGGAAATACAGAGAACGCCACAAAGATACTCCTCGAGAAGAGCAACTCCAAGACACATAATTGCCAGATTCACCAAAGTTGAAATGAAGGAAAAAATCTTAAGGGCAGCCAGAGAGAAAGGTCGGGTTACCCACAAAGGGAAGCCCATCAGACTAACAGCAGATCTCTCGGCAGAAACTCTACAAGCCAGAATAGAGTGGGGGCCAATATTCAACATTCTTAAAGAAAAGAATTCTAAACCCAGAATCTCATATCCAGCCAAACTAAGTTTCATAAGTGAAGGAGAAATAAAATCCTTTACGGATAAGCAAATGCTTAGAGATTTTGTCACCACTAGGCCCGCCTTACAAGAGACCCTGAAGGAAGCAATAAACATGGAAAGGAACAACCGGGACCAGCCATTGCAAAAACATGCCAAAATGTAAAGACCATCGAGGCTAGGAAAACTGCATCAACTAATGAGCAAAATAACCAGTTAATATCATAACGGCAGGATCAAGTTCACACATAACAATATTAACCTTAAATGTAAATGGACTAAATGCTCCAATTAAAAGACACAGACTGGCAAACTGGATAAAGAGTCAAGACCCATCAGTCTGCTGTATTCAGGAGACCCATCTCACACGCAGAGACATACATAGGCTCAAAATAAAGGGATGGAGGAAGATTTACCAAGCAAATGGAGAACAAAAAAAAGCAGGAGTTGCAATACTAGTCTCTGATAAAACAGACTTTAAACCATCAAAGATCAAAAGAGACAAAGAAGGCCATTACATAATGGTAAAGGGATCAATTCAACAGGAAGAGCTAACTATCCTAAATATATATGCACCCAATACAGGAGCACCCAGATTCATAAAGCAAGTCCTTAGAGACTTACAAAGAGACTTAGACTCCCATACAATAATAATGGGAGACTTCAACACTCCACTGTCAACATTAGACAGATCAACGAGACAGAAAGTGAACAAGGATATCCAGGAATTGAACTCATCTCTGCAGCAAGCAGACCTAATAGACATCTATAGAACTCTCCACCCCAAATCAACAGAATATACATTCTTCTCAGCACCACATCGTACTTACTCCAAAATTGAACACATAATTGGAAGTAAAGCACTCCTCAGCAAATGTACAAGAACAGAAATTGTAACAAACTGTCTCTCAGACCACAGTGCAATCAAACTAGAACTCAGGACTAAGAAACTCAATCAAAACCACTCAACTACATGGAAACTGAACAACCTGCTCCTGAATGACTACTGGGTACATCACGAAATGAAGGCAGAAATAAAGATGTTCTTTGAAACCAATGAGAACAAAGATACAACATACCAGAATCTCTGGGACACATTTAAAGCAGTGTGTAGAGGGAAATTTATAGCACTAAATGCCCACAAGAGAAAGCAGGAAAGATCTAAAATAGACACTCTAACATCACAATTAAAAGAACTAGAGAAGCAAGAGCAAACGCATTCAAAAGCTAGCAGAAGGCAAGAAATAACTAAGATCAGAGCAGAACTGAAGGAGATAGAGACACAAAAAACCCTCCAAAAAAATCAATGAATCCAGGAGTTGGTTTTTTGAAAAGATCAACAAAATTGACAGACCACTAGCAAGACTAATAAAGAAGAAAAGAGAGAAGAATCAAATCGACGCAATTAAAAATGATAAAGGGGATATCACCACCGACCCCACAGAAATACAAACTACCATCAGAGAATACTATAAACACCTCTATGCACATAAACTGGGAAATCTAGAAGAAATGGATAATTTCCTGGACACTTACACTCTTCCAAGACTAAACCAGGAAGAAGTTGAATCCCTGAATAGACCAATAGCAGGCTCTGAAATTGAGGCAATAATTAATAGCCTACCAACCAAAAAAAGTCCAGGACCAGATGGATTCACAGCTGAATTCTACCAGAGGTACAAGGAGGAGCTAGTACCATTCCTTCGGAAACTATTCCAATCAATAGAAAAAGAGGGAATCCTCCCTAACTCATTTTATGAGGCCAACATCATCCTGATACCAAAGCCTGGCAGAGACACAACAAAAAAAGAGAATTTTAGACCAATATCCCTGATGAACATCGATGCAAAAATCCTCAATAAAATACTGGCAAACCGGATTCAGCAGCACATCAAAAAGCTTATCCACCATGACCAAGTGGGCTTCATCCCTGGGATGCAAGGCTGGTTCAACATTTGCAAATCAATAAACATAATCCAGCATATAAACAGAACCAAAGACAAGAACCACATGATTATCTGAATAGATGCAGAAAAGGCTTTTGACAAAATTCAACAGCCCTTCATGCTAAAAACGCTCAATAAATTCGGTATTGATGGAACGTACCTCAAAATAATGAGAGCTATTTATGACAAACCCACAGCCAATATCATACTGAATGGGCAAAAACTGGAAAAATTCCCTTTGAAAACTGGCACAAGACAGGGATGCCCTCTCTCACCACTCATATTCAACATAGTGTTGGAAGTTCTGGCTAGGGCAATTAGGCAAGAGAAAGAAATCAAGGGTATTCAGTTAGGAAAAGAAGAAGTCAAATTGTCCCTCTTTGCAGATGACATGATTGTATATTTAGAAAACCCCATTGTCTCAGCCCAAAATCTCCTTAAGCTGATAAGCAACTTCAGCAAAGTCTCAGGATACAAAATTAATGTGCAAAAATCACAAGCATTCTTATACACCAGTAACAGACAAACAGAGAGCCAAATCATGAATGAACTTCCATTCATAATTGCTTCAAAGAGAATAAAATACCTAGGAATCCAACTTACAAGGGATGTAAAGGACCTCTTCAAGGAGAACTACAAACCACTGCTCAGTGAAATAAAAGAGGACACAAACAAATGGAAGAACATACCATGCTCATGGATAGGAAGAATCAATATCGTGAAAATGGCCATACTGCCCAAGGTAATTTATAGATTCAATGCCATCCCCATCAAGCTACCAATGAGTTTCTTCACAGAATTGGAAAAAACTGCTTTAAAGTTCACATGGAACCAAAAAAGAGCCCGCATCTCCAAGACAATCCTAAGTCAAAAGAACAAAGCTGCAGGCATCATGCTACCTGACTTCAAACTATACTACAAGGCTACAGTAACCAAAACAGCATGGTACTGGTACCAAAACAGAGATATAGACCAATGGAACAGAACAGAGTCCTCAGAAATAATACCACACATCTACAGCCATCTGATCTTTGACAAACCTGAGAGAAACAAGAAATGGGGAAAGGATTCCCTATTTAATAAATGGTGCTGGGAAAATTGGCTAGCCATAAGTAGAAAGCTGAAACTGGATCCTTTCCTTACTCCTTATACGAAAATTAATTCAAGATGGATTAGAGACTTAAATGTTAGACCTAATACCATAAAAATCCTAGAGGAAAACCTAGGTAGTACCATTCAGGACATAGGCATGGGCAAAGACTTCATGTCTAAAACACCAAAGCAACGGCAGCAAAAGCCAAAATTGACAAATGGGATCTCATTAAACTAAAGAGCTTCTGCACAGCAAAAGAAACTACCATCAGAGTGAACAGGCAACCTACAGAATGGGAGAAAATTTTTGCAATCTACTCATCTGACAAAGGGCTAATATCCAGAACCTAGAAAGAACTCAAACAAATTTACAAGAAAAAAACAAACAACCGCATCAAAAAGTGGGCAAAGGATATGAACAGACATTTCTCAAAAGAAGACATTCATACAGCCAACAGACACATGAAAAAATGCTCATCATCACTGGCCATCAGAGAAATGCAAATCAAAACCACAATGAGATACCATCTCACACCAGTTAGAATGGCGATCATTCAAAAGTCAGGAAACAACAGGTGCTGCAGAGGATGTGGAGAAATAGGAACACTTGTACACTGTTGGTGGGATTGTAAACTAGTTCAACCATTATGGAAAACAGTATGGCGATTCCTCAAGGATCTAGAACTAGATGTACCATATGACCCAGCCATCCCATTACTGGGTATATACCCAAAGGATTATAAATTTTGCTGCTATAAAGACATATGCACACGTATGTTTATTGCGGCACTATTCACAATAGCAAAGACTTGGAATCAGCCCAAATGTCCATCAGTGACAGACTGGATTAAGAAAATGTGGCACATATACACCATGGAATACTATGCAGCCATAAAAAAGGATGAGTTTGTGTCCTTTGTAGGGACATGGATGCAGCTGGAAACCATCATTCTTAGCAAACTATCACAAGAACAGAAAACCAAACACCGCATGTTCTCACTCATAGGTGGGAACTGAACAATGAGATCACTTGGACTCAGGAAGGGGAACATCACACACCGGGGCCTATCATGGGGAGGGGGTAGTGGGGGGGGATTGGATTGGGAGTTAGACCTGAGGTAAATGACAAGTTGATGGGTGCAGCACACCAACATGGCACAAGTATACATATGTAACAAACCTGCACGTTATGCACATGTACCCTA
>NW_020258649.1:83354-110139 GCF_003255815.1 Theropithecus gelada | reverse complement strand
TGAAGGTCCTGGTAAACTTGATACCAAACAGGAGAAAATTATAAAATGACAGTTACTTAAAAGGAAAGTAACAAGTGGGAGTTTAATATATGCTCAGCAATGTTTTAAGCTCCCCAGTAACAGAGTATATTTGAGAAATGTATGATGAAGGTACATTAAACTGTATTGCAATTGAAGAATTTGGGCACACAGAGTTTAAATTACCAATCTCAGTTTATACTAAAAATACTCATAATATTATTTTGAAGTAAAATAGCATTAGACTTTCAAATATTTAGGGAGATGCTTTGTTTTCTTAAGTATAAATTTCCGTAAAATCACATTTGAAACCTCCACTGGATAGGAAATCATAAAGCAGAAAACACACAACATCTGTCTGTGGTATTTCTGGAACTGATGAACACATCCCAATTCAGCACTACTCTCACACGTTTCAGACATGGTGCAAACATAGAAGTGAAAACATGGTTTAACATAAAATGTATCAGTAATACGCAGATATTTCTGTCCTCAAAAGCAATGGAAAAGCAGTGAGATCACACCGTCTCTTATAGGCCATGGAGAAAACTGATTGTCACTGTAAACTCAAAGAACATTACTGAAGGGGAAGTAGATTACTTAGAGAATTTAAGAGAATGAAATAGATGTTCCTTTGTGGAAAGCAAGAGAAACAAACCCAGGCTTCTCAAAAACAACTTCCATTGGAGAGGAGCTTCTCAGACCACATTTCAAGACCAGCCTAGCCAAAGTGGCGAAACCCTGTCTCTACTGAAAATACAAAAAGATAGCCAGGCATGGTGGTGTCTGCTTATGGTCCCAGCTACTCAGGAGGCTGGCGTGGGAGGATCGCTTGAGCCCGCAGGGAGGAGGTCACAGTGAGCCGAGATTGCACCACTGCTCTCCAGCCTGAGTGACAGAGCGAGATCCTGTCTCAAAAATAAATACATTAATTAATTAAAGTAAATATTAAAATTTGCCAGGCATGGTGGCACACACCTACAGTTCCAGTTACTTAGGAGGCTGAGATGTGCAGATCGCTTGAGCCCAGGAGGTCAAGGCTGCATAAGCCGAGATTGCACCACTGCACTCCAGCCTGGGTGACAGAATGAGACCCTGTCTCTAAATACATACATACATACATAAGATAAAATAAAAATAATACCTTAAAATTATTTTGAATTAAATAACAGATGCTAATTGGATGTCTGGGTCATTTCCAATTATGAAAAAGTTTACAATGTGGGGAAACATGTTTCTAAAACTTGTGGAATGGTTTCATCTATAAAATACTAACATCTGATAGACAGCTCTGGGTTTCTTGCTTCTTAGGTTTTCACTAAAATTTAAAGTTTCTAAGAATAAGAATTCTAGTTGGTATATAATTCTGTAAGTTGCGTTCTAAGAAAAAGATAATTGTATATAATTCGGAGATTATTTAAAAGTTATTTAGCATGTTATAGATGGTCTCTGTAAGCTGTGATAAAAAAATTTATGTAAAAAATGTATATGTAATTAAAATTGGCCAAGGGGATCCCAAAGAAACCTGAAAAACTAGTTCAAGCTATGAAGGGAAGGAGGGTTGGATGTGCCTCTTCATACCCTCCCCACTTGGGAGTTTAGGAACAACTGACCAGCATTAACATTAAAATTGGTTTCCTAAGACTGACAATACAGACTCTTCATAACGATAAGATACCAAATTATAAACAAGACCTAACACCATGCCTGGCAAGGGTTAACTCACACACTCCTACACTTAAAAAGTAAACTAGATTCTAACTGGCACAAGATTTCTTTTTTTTTTTCTCTAGCAGCCGAAGAAGTATTGGCCTTAAGATAAGTAATATTACAACAATTTATGGGCCGAGTGCGGTGGCTCATGCCGGTAATTCCAGCACTTTGGAAGGCCAAGGCAGGCAGATCACCTGAGGTCAGGGGTTCGAGACCAGCCTGGCCAACATGGCAAAATCCTGTCTCTACAAAAAATATTTTAAAATTAGCCACGTGTGGTGGTGTGCACCTGTAATCCCAGCTACTTGGGAGGCTGAGGCATGACAATCACACGAATATTGGTGGTGGAGGTTGCAGTGAGCCAATGTCTTGCCACTTTACTCCAGCCTAGGCAACAGAGTGAGACT
The DNA here is from genome assembly GCF_003255815.1 of Theropithecus gelada. Lineage (NCBI taxonomy): Eukaryota > Metazoa > Chordata > Mammalia > Primates > Cercopithecidae > Theropithecus > Theropithecus gelada. The sequence goes on along the minus strand of NW_020258649.1, from coordinate 108,001 downwards.
CCATCTCAAAAAGAAAGAAAAAAGAAATTATACATCTTCATGTCTTTGTGTCCTGAAAAGACCTTTTGACAGCTAGGGTCTAATTGTACATTTAAATGTTGTCTCCATCCCAAAATGAACGTGGGTCATATATTACATGCATATGTATTGGTTCAATACGCATGTGTCAGGACTGCCTTCATGAATATTCACAGCTCCTCCTGTAACCTGTTAAATACGTGTAACCTTTCTGCTGTCAGACCACCATAGAAGCTGCGGGTACAACTGACAGTGCAGAACTTAATTATTAATCAATTTAATAGTTAAGATTGAATGCTGGCCGGGCACGATGGTTCACGCATGTAATCCTAGCACTTTGGGAGACTGAGGCAGGCAGCTCACATGAGACCAGGAGTTCAAGACCAGCCTGGCCAACATGGTAAAACCCCATCTCTACTACAAATAAAATAAACTTAGCCAGGCGTGGTGGTGCATACCTCTAATCCCAGCTACTCAGGAGCCTGAGGCACGAGAGTTGTTTGAACCCAGGAGGCAGAGGTTGCAGTGAGCGGAGATCATACCAGTACACTCCAGCCTAGGCCACAGAATGAGACTGTCTCAAAAAAAAAAGATTGAATGCTGTGTATTTCCAGGATAACTCTGGAATCATCCTCAGCCCTACGAGACATGCACAAGCAAACCAATGCTATGTCTGATCCCACAATGTCTTTAAATCAATGGCTCACCTCATGGTTTGTATCAGGCCCCTCCTGGTGGGAAAAGTTGCTCATGATTACAGGGATAGGAGTATTCTTCTGCTGCGGACTGTATTGCTGTTACACACTCCCCATGACGCTCCAGCGGATCTCTTCTCTAACTCCAGGGACTCTCAAGCACTTTCAACTCTGGGTGGATAGGTTCATTCCGCATCCCCCTGACCATGCCCCTTTTCAATACGAAGTAGCCAGAATGAGTCAGTTGCCTGTTTTCCATAGAGACAGAATGAAACTTGACAGTGGGGAGTTTGTAACCAGGAACCTCAGTTATTTAAATCACCCTCTTTCTTTTTCTTCCTTCCCTCCCCTCTGACCGCTTTACTCCTAACCTCTCTAGATAATCCCCTCTGGCAATGCCTGCTTATCCAATTATGCGCTTAAAAAGTTCCAGACTGGGTGCAGTGGCTCACACCTGTAATCCCAGGCTCACACTTGTAATCCCAGCACTTTGGGAGGCCAAAGCAGGAGGACCGCATGAGCCCAGGAGTTCAAGACCAGCCTGGGCAACATAGGGAGACCTCATCCCTACAAAAAAATTAAAAAATTAGCCAGGCATAGTGGCACATACTTGTGGTCCCAGCTACTCAGGAGGCTGAGGTAGGAGGATTGCTTGAGCCCAGGAGGTCGAGACTTCAGCAAGCCATGATTGCACCACTGCACTCCAGCCTGGGTGAGAGATTGAGATACTGTCAAAAAAAAGAAAAAAAAAAAAAAATCCAGAGACTAATTTTGAAATAAACCAGGCAGGGAGCCCCTGTGGAGTTTTCCCATTTAGCGGGGCGTTGGGCACAATTAGTCCACCACCATCAGGCCAAAGTCAGGTAATCACCAACCAGACCTCCGGAAGGGCAAATCTCCTAGATAGCCGCTGGAAGAGAATCCACAGACCTGCACGCTGCACCCCGCACCACGCCCACATGCCTCTCACACCAAGCTTCCCTTTAAAACTGCTATAGTGAATTTTAAAATGTAAGATGGTACTTTATAACACTATAAAGTACCAATTATAGTGTTATAATGGTTGTCTGGCTCTCCAATTAAACCTGCTTTTCCTCCCATCAACCCTCACCTCTTGTGTTCTGGCTTTTAAGTGGTGAGAAGCTGAACCTGGGTCTGGTTACATGGCCACATCATTACCTACATGTGCGAGTGTGTGAGTGGGCAGAATTATATGGTGACAACTGAATGGGGGAGGGATCTGTCCTCAGAACTCATTCCCTCTGTGTCTCCAGTTGCCACTGACCCTGGGAGAAACATGAGATCACAGGACAATTTACAATGTGACAGGCTGTGTGCAGGAGAACAGAGCCTCGATTCTTCACGACACCTGGAGTCTCCCTCCAGCCCAGGACCTTCCTGACCCATGCTGGGTGATTCACAGGCACCCACATGTCCTTGACTCCCCTGATATCATTCACTGGAAACACTCAACCCTCGGCTCACTACAACCTGCACCTCCTGGGTTCAATCGAGATTCTCCTGCCTCAGTCTCCCCAGTAGCTGGGATTTCAGGTGTATGCCACCATACCCAGCTAATTTTTGTATTTTTAGTGGAGACGGGGTTCTACAATGTTGGCCAGGCTGGTCTTGAACTTTTGACGTCAGGTGATCCACCCGCCTCAGCCTCCCAAAGTGCTGGGATTACAGGTGTGAGTCACCGCGCCCAGCCATGGGTCAGTACATTATATGGTAAAATAAAATAACTATTTTTAAAACGGCAAACAAATGAAAATCTTCTCCACTCTGGTCTCACTTCCCCAAATAATCATAAGGGTCACATTTTTGTATCCTTCTGAAATGGCTCCATGACTCTTCCATGCATACTATCCTTAATAAAAGGGCTCACTCTTAACCCAATCTGCAATCTCAGTTCCTGAGGTTCTAGGTAACCTCTTCTTCCTCTTCCGCTGAAGACAAACCTCGCGAAGAGTTTTCCTCTCAGAGCATAAACCAACCAGAAACGGAGGCGTGCTTCATGATACTGGTGTGTGTGGAGGGAAGGCTGCCCAAGCATCCAGGTTATGCCCATGCATACCCTTTGCAAGCGGAAACCAGCCCCAAAATAGTGATTTCCTTAATGAGTCTCTGCCCATGCTGAGCCGTGTTGTTTATCTGCCTCCTCCACTGAGCCTGGCAGCTCATAGTTGGAGTATTTACACCCAGGTGGGCATGCCAGTACAGTATTCTCCCCCTACACCTGAACTTCTGCACTGGGGACAAAAAATCAGTTAACAATGAAAAAGAATAGTTTTTTTTTTTTTTTTTTTTTGAGACAGAGTTTTGCTCTTGTTGCCCAGGCTGGAGTGCGATGGTTCAATCTTGGCTCACTGCAACTTCTGCCTTCTAGGTTCAAGCAATTCTCTTGCCTCAGTCTCCTGAATAGCTGGGATTACAGGCAACTACCACCATGCCCAGCTAATTTTTTTGTATTTTTAGTAGAGATGGGGTTTCACCATGTTGGCCAGGCTGGTCTCGAACTCCTGACCTCAGGGGATCCACCTGCCTCAGCCTCCTAAAGTGCTGGGATTACAGGCATGAGCCACTGCACCAGGCAGAAATTTTTTAATCTGAGGAATGTGAACTACTTCTAAATTATTAGGCCACGCAGGCACAGAAATTAGGCAACAGTTTTGTCTCACTTCCCCCCTTGAGCTATGTAATCATTTTGTGAAGCTGCTTGCTCTGTGAAATCTGGACTGATGCCACAAGTGGCTATACATTAACCTAAATTCCACATGCTGGACAACAAAACCCATACCCTGTAGTTCAACAATGTATATTCAATAACTATCAGTGTTATTTCTTGTGTAGTTCATGAGCATCATTCCTCAAGGGGTCACCCAAGAGCTGTGAATCAGGGGCCAAGCTTTCCGTGTACCAGCATATATGTAAACCAGTGCGAATTCCTGACAACATTGTATCAACCCACTTCCTATTATTTTGTCTTTATGGATCTTGTAACAAAGGCCAAATGTGGTTCCTATTTGAGGTTGAGTCTGAGTCTCCCAAGCAGTCATCCTCACCTTGGCCTGAAGCAAATTCTTTAAAATTATATTTTGTGGCTGGGCACAGTTGGCTCACGCCTGTAATCCCAGCACTTTGGGAGGCCTAGGCGGGCAGATCACCTGAGGCCAGGAGTTCAAGACCAGCCTGGCCAACATTATGAAACCCCATCTTCACTAAAAATACAAAAATTAGCTGGGCATGGTGGTGGGCACCTGTAATCCCAGCTACTCAGGAGGCTGAGGCAGGAGAAACTCTTGAACCCTGGAGGCAGAGGTGTCAGTGAGCTGAGATCATGCCACTGCACTCCAACCTGGGCAACAAGAGTAAAACTCTGTCTCAAAAATAAAAAAATTACATTTTGTACCTAGCTTTTTTTTGTTAGGTCAACATTTCTGGTACAGCGAGTGACTGCAGGATTCAGAGATTCTCTTCCCACCCCCCCAACTAACCAACACGCCTCCTGGACTTGGTATGTGGTCAACCAGAATCTCTTGTGTTCCTCTGGCTCCAAGTACACTGTTGAGTGTAAGGAGTGAGTCTTCCTGAATTTAGACCTCCTTATTGGTTGGTGAGGCCTAGACCTTACTTGAGCTGTTCTTTTCAACCCTCCCTTTCTAGGAAAGACATTTCTATCTTCAGTCACAGGCAGAAGATTCAGGTTTCAAAATTTAAAAAAAGAAAGAAAGAAAAGAAAATTTCTTTCTCTGCCTAATGATAGGAGGTCTGGGGTATGACACTAGTAGTCTAACACTGCTGATTTTACTTTTTTTTTTTTTTTTTTTTTTTTTAGACAGAGTCTCACTCTGTCACTCAGGCTGGAGTGCAGTGGTGTGATCTCGGCTCACTGCAACCTCCACCTCCCAGGTTCAGGCAATTCTCCTGCCTCAGCCTCCCGAGTAGCTGGGATTACAGGTACCTGCCACCACGCCCGGCTAACTTTTGTATTTTTAGTAGAGATGGGGTTTCACCATGTTGGCCAGGCTGGTCTGGAACTCCTGACCTTAGATGATCCACCTGCCTCAGCCTCCCAGAGTATCGGGATTACAGGCATGAGCCACCACGCCCAGCCTAATTTCACTTTTCTTGGAGTAAAATCACATAATATGCTTTTAAAATTGCAGCTGCTTCCCAGTCCTTGTAATTTGAACTTGTTTTCTCATTTGTGACCAATTTCTGTTAGTTTCAAACCAAAAGGTGCAAGAGGGTGAACTCTCTCACTCCAAATAGAAGAGGCAATTGCTCCGTCTGACCCATTTAGGTGCCCTAGGCAACTAGAGATTTAGCAGAGGTGCTGGGATACTTTTAAATGATGCATACCATTTCTCAACAATGTGTACAAGTCTCACAGGGGCTCCCCACAAGAAGTCCTCACTCCTCACACCTGCGGGGACTTTTAGCTCAACTGGAAGGTGCACCTAAGGGTTGGCCTGTGATTCACAACTCTTGGGTGACAGCTTGAGGAATGATGCTCATAAACTGCACATTTTTACCTGGTGCACGGTTCTGGCTTTGATCACTTTTGAAAAGTTCCTAAATTATAAGAAGCTGCTCATCAAAACTGAGCCTTCCCTTCTGGGGCAACTCCCCTTGGAAACAGTAGCTGGAGTTATGTATGATACCTACAGGACTCCATCTTGCAAATGTCTAGCTAAATGGGCCCACATGGCTTGAGATAACCCCAAAATACAATGGCCAAAATGGAGATCTTCTGAAATTTCTAAATTACTAATGCATTTGCAGGCATAATTGGAACCAGGTTTTAAACAAAGTTTAATGAAAGGGTCACTTTCTACTTTCTGTTTTTTCTGGCTTGATTTTTTTTTTTTTTTTTTTTTTTTTTTTTTGACAGTCTCGCTCTGTTGCCCAGGCTGAAGTGTGCAGTGGAGCGATCTGGGCTCACTGCAGCCTCTGTCTACTGAATACAAGCGATTTTCCTGCCTCAGCCTCTTGAGTAGCTGGGATTACAGGTGCCCACCACCATACCTGGCTAATTTTTGTATTTTTAGTAGAGACGGGGTTTCACCATGTTGGCCAAACTGATCTTGAACTCCTGACTTCAGGTGATCCACCCGCCTCCGCCTCCCAAAGTGCTGGGATTACAGGCATTACCGCATCCAGCCGCTTCTGCATTGTGATAAGAGATTTGATTTTTTAAGACAGCTCTTCTTTCACTCCCTCAAGAAAACCCTTAAGCTCAAACAGTCTGTTCGACTTTGCAGCAAAATTTATGATATATCCCTTGGAGACTTACCATGTCTTTGGAGTACTCATTTGTGATTTTTTTTTTTTTTGAGACGGAGTCTCGCTCTGTCTCCCAGGCTGAAGTGCAGTGGCCAGATCTCAGCTCACTGCAAGCTCCGCCTCCCGAGTTCACGCCAATCTCCTGTCTCAGCCTCCCGAGTAGCTGGGACTACAGGTGCCCGCCACCTCGCCCGGCTAGTTTTTTGTATTTTTTAGTAGAGACGGGGTTTCACCGTGTTAGCCAGGATGGTCTGGATCTCCTGACCTCGTGATCCGCCCATCTCGGCCTCCCAAAGTGCTGGGATTACAGGCTTGAGCCACCGCACCCAGCCCTTTTTTTTTTTTTTTTTTTTTTGAGACTGAGTCTCTCTCTGTCCCCAGGCTGGAGTGCAGTCACGCGACCTGGGCTCACTGTAACCTCCCCCTCCTGGGTTCAAGCGATTCTCCTGCCTCAGCCTCCCAAGTAGCTGGGACTATGGGCACACACCACTACGCCCAGCTGATTTCTGTATTTTTAGTAGAGACGGGGTTTCACCTTGTTGGCCAGAATGTTTCCAATCTCTTGACCTCGTGATCTGCCCGCCTCCGCCTCTCAAAGTGCTGGGATTATAGGCGTGAGCCACCGCGCCCAGCCTGGTTTTCCTGTTTTGCTGTCTCTTTTAGTCTTCTATCTGGCCTTTGTGGTCAGCTGAGAAGCAAAGACTCTGGAAGATAGGGCCTGCAGACATGATTGCACCCCACTTGTAGTAAGCTGTCTTTGGAAGAGGTTTTGATTATGAATGAGCTAAAATTTTCTGCTCTCTTCGGAGACCCTGATTAAAGCTATAAAAAGACTTTTTGGGTTTGGTCTCATGCGTGTTTATTTCTGTTGGTTTTCAGTCACTTATTCGGGTATACTTTTGTTTCAAAATTTGGGTTTATATTTAGAGTGTAATAGCAACTCTTTGTTCTGTTTGGTTAGCCTTCTCTCCTAAGCTAAATGAAAACATAGACTCAGAAAGAAAGGAAACTGTTTATGAAAACATTTCAGAGACAAACTACTTTAAATAGTGATTACCCTAGACCTCCAGTAAACAAATATGCCCCACCTCCAAAACTCCCTCTTGATGTAAATATCAGACCTGAAAAGCCAAGAAACAGGAATGTTTGCTATTTACCTGGCTAAAACCTGATTTTACAAAAATTAAGAGCTCTATAGGAAAAAGTTCACTTCACTAAAACTGACATTTAAGTTATATATGTACATACACATTGATTCGAGGTGTTTTCTCTAACTGACCTCATATCAGTGCATGTATAACTTAAATATCAGTTTAAAATATCATTTGCTTCACAGTCAACTGAACTCCTCTCTTCTCAAACCCCTGCTACTAGATGTGCTCCCCCTGTCTGTTCCTCCTCTTGTTGACATGATTTTTGCCAAGGATAATGTAAAAACTTCATTGGCCTTTTGGAAAATAAGATCTTCTTACACCATTATTTAAATGTGATTTAAATAATATCTTTTAACTCAGTTATTATAGATGAAACAGCCTATAAAAACTCACCCTACTTCATTTCTTCCATAATCTTTGTCCTCCTAGTTTTTCTATTGCATCATTTCTATGTTGTCAGAGTAGGTAACATTTACATTCTGTTTCTCCCCAAAACCCGGGTTTGCTTAGTCTTAGTTTTGCAGTTCTATACACTCAGTGCTCCTGCTTGTCCCTTTGCTGACGTTCCCTTTGCTATCCATTGGTGGGTAAAGTTTATTCATTAACAGTTTCCTCAACAAAAATATTCCCATGGGAGGCCGGGAGTGTTGGCTCATGCCTGTAATCCCAGCACTTTGCGAGGCCGAGGCAGGCGGATCACCTGAGGTCGGGAGTTCGAGACCAGCCTAACAAACATGGAGAAATCCCATCTCTACAGAAAATACAAAATTAGCCAGGTATGGTGGCGCATGCCTGTATTCCCAGCTACTCGGGAGGCTGAGGCAGGAGAATGGCTTGAACTAGGGAGGCGGAGGTTGCGGTGAGCCGAGATTGCTCCATTGCACTCCAGCCTGGGTAACAAGAGTGAAACTCCGGTCTCTACTAAAAATTAGCCAGGCGTGGTGGTGCGTGCCCATAGTCTCAGCTATTTGGGAGGCTGAAGTGGGAGGATTATGTGAGCCTGGGAGGCGGAGGTTGCAGTGAGCCGAGGTTGGACCACTGCACTGCAGCCTGGGGGACAGAGACCCTGTCTAAAACAATAATAATAACAGTAATCTTTGAGACAGAGTCTTGCTTTGTTGTCCCGGGTAGAGCGCAGTGGCGTGATCTCGGCTCACTGCAACCTCCAACTCCCAGGTTCAAGTGATTCTTCCGCCTCAGCCACCCGAGTAGCTGGGATTACAGGCTCGCAACGCCAGACCCAGCTAATATTGTGTTTCTAGTAGGGACTGCGTTTTGCCATGTTGGCCAGATTGGTCTCACACTCCTTACCTCAGGTGATCCGCCTGCCTAGGCAGGAGTATCACTACTACATTCTGGCCTGAGCAACAGAGTGGAACTCTGTCTTAAAAAAGAAAAAAAAGAAAAGAAAAGGAAATCTTCTTAAGACATTCACATTAATTAATGAGCTTAATTAAGAACGCTTGAACTTTGTTATTCAGTTATATTTCACGTGACTTTTAAAAATTATCCTAAGACTAGAACTTGCTCTGGGACCATCCTGCCCACTCTGAAACAAGAATAATGTTGAACTCCTTAGATCAAGTCTTGGTCTAATAGTCCCTAAACCCTCTCCATTCTCTCATTTTTCCACATTCCCATTGTCTTGATAATCTTATATCCAGTCTAAAGGAGCAATGTGGTGTTTTATTCTGAAATGACTGGGTCATTTGAACATAATCTGATTATAGCCCCTCCGCCACATACACACACATACACACACACACACACACACACACACACACACACACACACTCCATCCATGCAGTATTTCTTGTATCAAGAAACAGCTACTCCAAAAACAACAACAACCAACAAAGAAAGAGCTACTCAAATCATATAGAAAAATAAAGTCTTTTGCTGGGCGCGGTGGCTCACACCTGTAATCCCAGAACTTTGAGAGGCTGAGGCGGGCGGATCACGAGGTCAAGAGATCGAGACCATCCTGGCTAACATGGTGAAACCCCGTCTCTACGAAAAATACAAAAAATTAGCTGGGCGAGGTGGCGGGCACCTGTAGTCCCAGCTACTTGGGAGGCTGAGGCAGGAGAATGGCATGAACCCGGGAGGCGGAGCTTGCAGTGAGCTGAGATCACGGCCACCGCACTCCAGCCTGGGCCACAGAGCGAGACTTCGTCTCAATTAAAAAAAAAAGAAAGAAAGAAAGAAAGAAAAATAAAGCCTTTCAAAGTCTGTTCACTGACATGGTCAAGTAAGATCTTGACTATCGGTAGCTCAGGGTTTGTCAACTGTTTTCCATCTTCATCAATAATCATTCCCTCCAGCCTTTTTTAGACTTTTATTTCCCCAATAACCCTCCCCATGAAATTTTAATACCATGGACATACCATTTAGGTACTCTGACCCAATTGTAATGTCTCAGATTGTCCCCCACTCACCAACATCTAATTTTCATTTCTCTTGAGAATGCATAAAGTGAATAAATCAAATTGTTGAGGAAAGACCAAATTATTAATAAAATATTATGTGAAACACAACAACGGGCAGCCCACAAAGTATTTATGTCTAATCAGAAGTGACACTGTCAGGACCTATGCTGTCAGCCTGAAAACTGAATGTTTGTGGAAAAAAATTCAGAGACAACCACTGGTGTCTTCATAATGTTGACTTTAAGATACTGAATTCCCTTCCTCCCACTGACACTACTGAGCAGTATAGAGGTCAGGCCCTGTTCTGCAACCAACAACCATACAGTGGCCAGTACCACTGGCAGTTTAATTCAACATAATTTAAATAAAAAGAAAAGATCGACTGGGCATGGTGGCTCATGCCTGTAATCCTAACAGTTTAGAAGCTGTGGTGAGTGGATTACTTGAGGTGAGGAGTTCAAGACCAGCCTGGCCAACATGGCAAAACCCTGTCTCTATGAAAACTACAAAAATTAGCCAGGCAAGGTGGCACCTGCATGTAATCCCAGCTACTTAGGAGGCTGAGGCATGAGAATCTTTTTTTTTTTTTTTGAGATGGAGTCTCGCTCTGTCGCCCAGGCTGGAATGTGGTGGCACGATCTCAGCTCACTGCAAGCTCCGCCTCCTGGGTTCATGCCATTCTCCTGCCTCAGCCTCCCGAGTAGCTGGACTACAGGCGCCCGCTACCACGCCCAGCTAATTTTTTTTATTTTTAGTAGAGACGGGGTTTCACTGTGTTAGCCAGGATGGTCTCGATTTCCTGACCTGGAGATTCGCCTGCCTGGGCTTTCCAAAGTGCTGGGATTACAGGCGTGAGTCACTGCACCTGGCCTTTTTGGTTTTTTTTTGTTGTTGTTGTTTGTTTGTTTTTTGAAATGGAGTCTCACTTTGTGGCTCATGCTGGAGTGCAGTGGTGCCATCTTAGCTGACTGCAACCTCCACCTCTTGGGTTCAAACGATTCTCCTGACTCAGCCTCCTGGGTAGCTGGGATTACAGGTGTGCCCTACCACACAGGGCTAATTTTTGTATTTTTAGTAGAGACAGGGTTTGCCATGTTGGCCTCTCAAAATGCTGGATTACAGGTGTGAGTCATTGTGCCTGGCCAGGAGATCTCTTGAACCTGGAAGGCAGAGGTTGCAGTGAGCTGAGATGGGGCCACTGCACTCTAGCCTGGGGGTGACAGAATGAGACTCTGTCTTAAAAAAAAAAGAAAAAAAAAAAAAAGAGGCCGGGCACGGTGGCTCATGCCTGTAATCCCAGCACTTTGGGAGGCTGAGGTGGGTGGATCATGAGGTCAACAGATTGAGGCCATCCTGGCCAACATGGTGAAACCCTGTCTCTACTAAAAATACAAAAATTAGCTGGGCATGGTGGCACATGCCTGTAATCCTAGCTACTTGGGAGGCTGAGGCAGGTGAATCACGAACCCAGGAGGTGGAGGTTGCAGTGAGCCGAGAGCACCACTACACTCCAGCCTGGCAACAGAGCAAGACTCTGTATTAAATAAACAAACAAACAAATAAATAAACAAACAAACAAACAAAGAACCAGCTACCCACCAAAGATTCACCTAAGAAGAAATCTAAAATGAACATTTAAGGCAAAAACAACAAAAATCTCTTCAAAGAAGACCTGTGCAATAGTTACCTTATTTTCCCAAAGAAGTGAAATGAACTCATTTGACTAGTTCAGAATTTCAGCCAATTTATTTTTCCTTTTTTAGGGATAAAAAGAAAGGTGGCCGGGTGTGGTGAATCATGCCTGTAATCCCAGCACTTTGGGAGGCCAAGGTGGGCGGATCACCAGCCTGACCAACATGGTGAAACCCCATCTCTACTAAAAACACAAAAATTAGCCGGGTGTGGTGGCGCGTGCCTGTAATCCCTGGAAGGCCGAGACAGGATAATCACTTGAACCTGCGAGGCAGAGGCTGCAGTGAGCCAAGATCTCTCTACTGCACTCCAGCCTGCGAGACTCAGTGAGACTCTGTCTGAAAAAGAAGGAAATAATAGAAAACAAAAGAAGTCAGCTACTAAACCAAGTGTTGAATCCCTAATATTCTTGGAGCTTTGCCTCTGATCTGTTTCCCTACTCTGACTACAACCATCAGCTGAGAGATTCAAAGTCCACAGAAAGTCAGGGTCAAAGAAAGTGCTGCCCCCAAAAGTGGGTCTGAGAAACTGTATGGTGCTAGACTCCACTCACCTTACCTTGGTGATGTAGGTCCTCATGGCTCCTCCACATCTAGGCTGTTTGGGAACCACAGCAGATTTCAGAAGTTTCCAAAATTTCTTCACTAGAGTCAGGCTTCTTTTCTTTTCACTTTGTCATCGAGGCTGTAGTGCAGTGACAGGATCACAGCTCACTGCAACCTCGATCTCTCAGGCTCAAGGGACCCCCCCGCAAGCTCAGCTACTTTTTTTGCTTTTGTAGAGGCAAGGTCTCGCTATGTTGCCCAGGCTAGTGTCCAACTCCTGAGCTAAAGATATCCTCCTGTCTTGGTCTCCCAAAGTGCTGGGATTACTTTGATATTCTAATTTTCTCATTCTACCCTGAACAAGAACTCTACCCTCATCTGGCCAGGGTGTCTTAGAACTCAAAAGAAATCCTTTTAAATCAGGGGTGGGGAGAAGGGCAGAGGGGAAGTTGAGCAGGTTGTTAATCGAGGGAGAAATCAAAAACTTCTATTTAATTTTTTTTAATGTGTAATTTGAAGATTGGCTCCAAATGTGTAGAAAATCATGACTGAACTAAGAGCTAATGTTCTCTTGTTCACAAGTATTTCTGGCCATCTTCCTTTTTCTTTGGGGCTATGAGCCAGTACAATTTCTTCCCGAAGGAGGAAAAACCTTCTAAGACCCTCCAATCTGCCTCAAACTATCATTCTACCAATTTCCCTCCTCATTCAAATATTGTAAACTTCTATGCAAATTATAATTTAATTATCAGTCAAATTCAATTATTTCTTAAATACCATAGACTTAACTTGCTTACGACCCCCTAAGGGTCTGGTTTGTAGACCTCCAAGGAGAATTTTCACTGAAAACTCTCTAAAATGTAGCTCTCCCTTGAAGCTTCACTCTCACACCTCTTGACCCCTTGACTGTATATTTTCCCCTGAGTCTAGGAGTAGAGGATGCTACTTTATTTTCACTTCTTTTATTTTGTTTTTGGTAGGGACTGAGTCTCAGTTTGTTGCCCAGGCTGGTCTGTAACTCCTGAGCTCAAGTGATCTGCCTGCCTCGGCCTCCCAAAAGGCTGGGATTATGGGCATATGCCGCCATGCTCAGGCCCTAGAGGACTCTAAAGCAAAACCTACTACCTTTTCATTCTTCACACTTTCCATGAACAATCCCCTACCCATGCTTAAGGTTAATAACCTTGCCAGGCGCGGTGGCTCACGCCTGTAATCCCAGCACTTTGGGAGGTGAGGTGGGCGATCACGAGGTCAGGAGATCGAGTCCAGCCTGGCCAACATGGTGAAACCCCGTCTCTACCAAAAATACAAAAATTAGCTGGGCATGGCGGCGTTTGCCTATAATCCCAGCTACTCGGGAGGCTGAGGTAGGAAAATCACTTGAACCAAGAAGATGGAGGTTGCAGTGAACCAAGATCGCGCCACTGCACTCCAGTCTGGTGACAAAGCTAGACTCCATCTTAAAAAAAAAAAAGGGTTAATAACTAACTCTGGTGGTTAGTGTATTATTCTTTTCAGTATCTTAACTATTTTATATATTTTTAAGAACATGAGTTTGGAGGGAATCAAACAACAAACTTTGGAGCAAAGCTAGTAATAACACGTATTGAAGAGGTTCATTGTGAGGATTAAGTGAATCAATGTTTTCCTATAAACTGTGGGTTGTTGTTTGTTTGTTTGTTTGTTTTTAGAGACAGGGTCTTGCTATGTTGCCCAGGCTGCTGTCAAACTCCTGGGCTCAGTCCTCTCACTTTAGCTTCTCAAAGTGCTAGGATTACAGGTGTGAGACACCAGGCCCAGCCAAATTGCTGGACTTAATGTTGAAATGAACTGACTTATTTAAAGGAAAAATGCCTATTAGATAGTTCTCCCTTTTCTACTTGTCCTTCAACATTTAAGAAAAACCTAGTAATTCCAGTCTCAAATTCACAATTAATAAAAGAATATTGAGCCACGCACAGTGGCTCACGCCTGTAATCCCAGCACTTTGGGAAGCTGAGGTGGGCGATCATGAGGTCAGGTGTTCAAGACCAGACAGGCCAACATGGTGAAACCCCGCCTCTACTAAAAATCACAAAAATTAGCCAGGTGTGGTGGTGGGCGCCTATAATCCCAGCTACTCAGGAGGCTGAGGCAGAATAGTTGATTGAACCTGGGAGGTAGAGGATGCAGTGAGCTGAGATCGCGCCACTGCACGCCAGCCTGGGCGACAGAGCAAGACTCCGTCTCAAAAAACAAACAAAAAAAGGAACATTTTGTTATGAACATATATGAAAATACATGTTTGTTATGAATTATGAACACCTATTATTTATGTACTGAGCATTTGCTACTTGCCAGATATCATTATGAACAGCACTTCACAGGAATTCTCTCATTTGCTTCTCCAACTAAGTAATGTTAATATTTCCATTCACTGATAAGAACATTTCTTATTCAGATCAATATCAAGAGCCAGGTTCTCAAACCAGAGGTCTAACAACAAGGTCCTAGTGTCTAACCCCCAGGCACTGTTCTAAAATTAAAATTCAGTAGCAAACAATAAGTGTTAACATTCACAGTGAATTCCACTGTTACTAATGCTAACTAAGATGTACTGAATTAAAGTTACAATGGATGCTTCTTTTGGTAGTTTACTTTTTAGATTGTATGGATTATCATATTTCCAAATCCACTGGCCTGTTGTGTTCATTTTTTTGTGAAAGGCTGTTATCTGTGAGTTGTAGGGGTGTAGCACTGCTATTCAAAATATTACCATCTCATGTCCAAAATCAGTATTTACAGTACACACTGAGCTCACAGCAAGCTGTTAGGGAAAATGGGTAAATTTAGAACTCGATTTACAATCCAATCCTTGGCCAGGTGTGGTGGCTCATTCCTGTAATGCCGGCACGTTGGGGGCCCTAGACAAGAGGATTGCCTGAGTCCAGGAGATCAAGACCAGCCTAGGTAACATGGCGAAACCCCATCTCTACAAAAGAATTAAAAATCGGCCAGGTGTGGTGGTGCGTGCCTGAAGTCCTAGTTACTCAGGAGGCTGAGGCAGAAGAATCACTTGAGCTCCACTGGTCAAAGCTGCAGCGTGCTGAGAGTCACACCGAGTCTCACAAAAAGAATCTACTCCTTAAGGATGTGGTCAAAGGTCATGGTCCATTTTCCCTCCAAATGTTTCTTGGACTACAACCCTCCTCATTTCTGCATAATCCTGATATGTTCTATATTTTTACCTTTTTCCTCATATTTTATAATTTCATATAATTGGGAGACTAAGATCCAGTGGAAACTTATTAGCATTAAAAAATACCCCAGGGCTGGGTGTGATGGCTCAGGCCTGCAATCCCAGCACTTTGGGAGGCCGAGGTGAGCAGATCACTTGAGGTCAGGCCTTTGAGACCAGCCTGGGGTTTCACCATATTGAAGGTGAAAAAAACAACTCTACAAAAAACATGAAAAGTAATGGCAAAGGCTGGGTGTGGTGGCTCATGCCTGTAATCCCAGCACTTTGGGAGGCCGAGGCGGGTGGATCACCAGATATCAGGAGTTCGAGACCAACCTGGCCAACATGGTGAAAACCTGTCTCTACTAAAAATAATAAAAAATTAGCCAGACGTGGTAGTGGGCACCTGTAATCCCAGCTACTCAGGAAGCTGGGACAGGATAATTGCTTGAACCCAGGAGATGGAGGTTGCAGTGAGCCAACATGGTCCCACTGCACTCCAGCCTGGGTGATACAATGAGACTCCGTCTAAAAAAAAAAAAAAAAGTAATGGCAAAAACTGCAATTACTTTTGCACCAACCTAATACAAAAGTTATCCAGGCGTGGTGGTGCATGCCTGCGGTCCCAGCTACTCAGGAGGCGAAAGTGGGAGGGATCACTGGAGCCTGGGAGGCAGAGGTTGCAGTGAACCGTGGGCACACCACTGCACTCCAGCCTGAATGATAGAGGGAGACCGTCTCTCAAAAAACAAAACAAGCCAACAAAAAATCCCCCAGTATAAATTTCCATAATAATTTTTTTTAAACCAAATTAAAAGACCATATAATTATAGATTAATCAGACAAGATTAAATCACACTGGTTTTACAAATAAGGTTTACAAATAAGGTTATTGTAAAGGCTCAATTTAGAAGGCAGACTTAACCTTTTTTTGTTGTTTGTTTGTTTGAGACGGAGTCTTCCTCTGTCACCCAGGTTGGAGTGCTGTGTTGCTCACTGTGGCTCACTGCAACCTCCACCTCCCAGGTTCAAGTGATTCTCCTGCCTCAGCCTCCCAAGAAACTGGGATTACTCCACTATGCTGGGCTAATTTTTGTATTTTTAGTAGAGACGGGGTTTCACCATGTTAGCCAGGCTGGTCTCGAACTCCAAATCTCAGGTGATTTGCCCGCCTCGGCCTCCCAAAGTGTTGGGATTACAGGTGAGCCACTGTACCTGCCCCCCCCTTTTTTTATTCAAATACCATTTAAATGCTCCTTAAGAGTTCAGGAGATTCTTCCTATGACAAATTTGTTTTCCACTAGGGGTTAGCCAGTGTCAAGTCATCATTCATGGAATGCTTCCTCATGATCAAAGATAATTTTCAGGGACCTTGCCTAACTGCAAGCAGAAGGCCATCAGATAACTAGTTAATTCATGATCTGACAGGGCACCAATCCGTGTTTAGGCTTTTAGTTCTTTCACTATTGCCCCTATGGTCTTGAGTCTCTACTCAGTTCCTCTAATGTTACCCCTTAAAGAAAAAAGTAATGTCTATTTCTGTCTCAACTTTCTAAGAACATAAGCTGCAAGAATACTGAGTATTTATTTACCATCAGCAATGAGCTAGTTGTAATATGCACAGAAGTGTTTACGCATTCCTAAGAGAAAAATCAGAGAGCTTTCTGGAGCCAAAGTTTGGAGATCTGTAAATCTTCCCCTGCTGGCACTTTCCCCACAGGAAATAACAAGTAAGTCTTTCCTATCTTAAGAAACCAAAACCTGGGTGGTGGCTCACGCCTGTAATCCCAGCACTTTTGGGAGGTTGAAGCACGTGGATCACGAGATCAGATCGAGACCATCCTGGCTAACATGGCGAAACTCCACCTCTACTAAAAATTACGAAAAAAAGAAAGAAAGAGAGAGAGAGGGAGGGAGGGAGGGAGTGAGGAAGGGCAACAAAATCTTCCGGGAGTAGTTAGCTTCTACCCTACCATACTGCACGGAAAGAGGGAGAGGGAGAGGGAGAAGGAGAGGTGGAGGGGGAGGGGGAGGGGAAAATCTTTCAGGAGTAGTTAGCTCCTACCCTTCCACACTGCACCATTTTACAACCAAAGTCCTCCAAATAATTGTCTGCAATCAATATCTGTCTAACATGCAATATTCCATCTACTACTATTTAGGTTTTTGTTTCCACCACTACATTGAAACTATTCAAGATTCACCAACCCAACGTAGTCCCCACTGCCAAATTCAATGGAATTCCAGAATCATCTTTTTAAAAATATATTTCCTCTTGTTTTTCTTTCTTTCTTTCTTTCTTTTTTTTTTTTTTTTTTTTTGAGACAAAGTTTGGCACTCTTGCCCAGGCTAGATTTCAGTGGCAGGATCACAGCTGACTGTACCATCGAATCCCTGGGTTTGAGCCTCCTCCTTCCTCAGCCTCCCAAGTAGCTGGGAATGTAGGCACGCACCATCATGCCTGGCTAATTTTTAAATTTTTTGTAGAGACAAGGTCTCATTATGTTGCCCACGCTGGTCTCAAACTCCTGGGCTCCAGGGATCCTCCCGGCTCAGCCTCCCAAAGTGTTGGGATAAAAGGCTGAGCCCCTGCACCTGACTAGAATATCTTTTGATAGTATTACTCACTTCTTTAGAATTCTCGCTTCAATTCTCCACTCTTTATTTCACTTACTTTTGCAGGCTCCCATGCCCACCTATAAATGATGGTGTTCTCTTTTGCGCTCTGTCCAATCTCTCCACTTGTCCACATACTTGGCATCAACCTACACTTATTTGTTGATAACTTCCCTATCAAGACAAGATCTTTCTCCTGAATTCCAAACTCAATCAACCACCAACTGGCTATCTTCACCAGACAAAAGTCAACCACGTCTAGGCCAGGCACTATGGCTCATGCCTGTAATTCCAGCATTTTGGGAGGTGGAGGCAAATGAATCATCTGAGGTCAGGAGTTCGAGACCAGCCTGGCCAACATGGTGAAATCCCATCACAAAAATGAGCTAAACGTGGCGGCAGGTGCCTATAATCCCAGCTACTCAGGAGGGTGAGGCAGGAGAATATCTTGAACATGGGAGGTGGAGGTTGCAGTGAGCCAAGACACACCACTGCCCTCCAGCCTGGGCAAGAGAATGACTCTCAGTGTCAAAAAAAACAACAAAACTCAACCATGTCTAAAAGTTATGCAAAACCTCTTCCCCATACATGCTTTAATCCCGATACCCACTTAATAATAACCCAAGACTCCTCTCAAAATATCCCTATGTTCAAGACCCAAATTCAGCCACCAAGTTCAGCAGAGCTGATATACTTAGCACCTCTTCCATCCAGCCCATGTCCTCTACTCATACTCCTTATGCCTCAGTGCCTTCACTCAACAAATACTTACAGAGTACCTAAAACATGTTCTAGGAATGGTTAAGAAAATAAAAAAGATAACAGATTTATGGAGATTACACTCTAACGATTGTTCTGACAAATATTTTCAGAACCTAATCTTGTATAAACTCACACCCTTACAGAATTAGTCTCAGAATTAAAGGTAGCTTCCTGAGGTCAGGAGTTCAAGACCAGCCTGGTCAACATGGTGAAACCCCATCTCTACTAAAAATACAGAAATTAGCCAGGTGTGGTGGCACACACCTGTAATCCTAGCTGCTTGGGAGGCTGAGGCAGGAGAATTGCTTGAACCTGAGAGGCAGAGGTTGCAGTGAGCCAAGATTGCACCACTGCATCCAGCCTGGGTGACACAGCAAGATTCTGTCTCAAAAAAAAAAAAAAGAAAGAAAAAAGAAAAAAAATTGAGGGTGGCTTTAAGTATGTAGCACTTCCAATCCTTCATATTGTTCTAAGTAAGCACTGTCCAACAGAATCAGATGGAATTAATATTAGTATAATTTTGGCCAGGCACAGTGGCTCACACCTGTAATCCCAGCACTCTGGGAGGCTGAGGCGGGTGGATCACGAGGTCAGGAGATCGAGACCATCCTGGCCAACATGGTGAAACCTAGTCTCTACTAAAATACAAAAAATTAGCCAGGTGTGCTGGTGGGCACCTGTAGTCCCAGCTACTTGGGAGGCTGAGGCAAGAGAATCTCATGAATCTGGGAGGCAGAGGTTGCAGTGAGCGAAGATCATGCCACTGTATTCCAGCCTGGTGACAGAGCTAGACTCCATCTCAAAAAAAAATAATAATAGTAATAATATAATTTAAGGCAGTATCAAAAATATCTCAACATTTCAAAAACATTTACAAACTAAATATTTGATTTTTAAAAATATATCTATGAAATACAAAGTATAAGTTACATTTAATATATCTCAATTTAGATGCTAAATTATTATTATTTTCTTTTCTTTTTGGGATGGAATTTCACTCTTGTTGCCCAGGCTGGAGTGCAATGGCACAATCTCGGCTCTCTACAATCTCCATCTCCCAGGTTCCAGCTATTCTCCTGCCTCAGCTTCCTGAGTAGCTGGGATTATAGGCATGCACCAGCACACCTGGCTAGTTTCGTTTTTTTTTTTTTTTTTTTAGTAAAGACAGGGTATCCCCATGTTGGCCAGGCTGCTCTCGAACTCACGATCTCAGGTGATTGACCTGCCTTGGCCTCCCAAAGTGCTGGGATTATAGGCGTGAGCCACCGTGCCTGGCCAGATGCTAAATTTTTATTTATTTGATTTTTTTTTTGTTTTCGTTTTTTTTTTTTTTTTTTTAGACAAGGTCTTTCTCTGTCGCCTAGGCTGGAGTGCAGTGGTGCTCTCTTGGCTCACTGCAACCTCTGTCTCCCAGATTCAAGTGATTATCGTGCCTCAGCCTCCCAAGTAGCTGGGATTACAGGCACCTGCCACCACACCCGGAAAATTTTTGTAGTTTTAGTAGAGACAGGGTTGCACCATGTTGCTCAGGCTGATCTCAAACTCCTGACCACAGGTGATTCCCCCACCTCAGGCCTTCTGAAGTGCTGAGATTCCAGGCGTGAGCCATGGTGCCCTGCCTACATGGTAAATTTTTAATGACTAAAGTAACATGTAGTGGTACCAAAGTGATGAATTTCTATTTCAGGGGAAAATATTGTGCATTGCTTCAGGTTTCAAATGTAAATTAATTGAAATGAAATCACAAAGTCAGTTTCTTAGTTGCCCTACCCAAATTTCAAATATTAGTGCAGTTTTAAGGGGCTTTTTCTAAAATGAAACTCTCATTCCTTCAAGCTGCATTCTGCACCAGGCTAAACATCAACATCACCTGGGAAACTGCAGCCTCTACATGATTTCCTTAGGTCTGGTGCCTTGCCAAATGCTATTTCAAGCAGGCTTGCTTCAAGTCCTAGAATGCCCTTGTCATTGCACCCTTTTCCCATCCAATAGCCCCAAATCACCCATTCATCTCTCAAGGACTGGACAAAGGTGACAGTAAAGGATGCATTTCTTAAGCAGTTTCAGTTAGATAAAACTAAGCACCCCTCCCTTTGCTATCTCTACACAGCTCTCTGTCAAATCCGTTGATTGTACTTACTGATTTGATTGCAATGCTATCCCTTCCTGGACTTCAAGGACAGATCTTGGTGCTTGTCCCCCAGGCTCAAAATTGTTTTATCTGGGAAACAACTGGAGAAATCTAAGGATGAACTTTGATAATGTAAAGGAATTGTAATACTGGCATAATCATGTAGAATACTCTTATCATTAAGAGATTTAACCTTAATGATGACACCTTCCAGTCATTTACACAGAGAAAAAGGCTTGTTTTGTTGAGATAACAGGTATAGTGGCCTTTATTGCATTCTTCTCTCAACTTGTTTTATGTTAAAAAAACAAAAAAAACAAAAAAAACAAAAAAAAACTTGTCAGTTCGGCTGGACGCAGTGGCTCATGCCTGTAACCTCAATACTTTGGGAGGCCAAGGCAGGCAGATCACCTGAGGTCAGGAGTTCGAGACCAGCCTGGCCAACATGGTGAAACCCTGTATCTACTAAAAATACAAAAAATTAGCTGGGCATGGTGGTGGGTGCCTGTAATTCCAGCTACTCGGGAGGCTGAGGGAGGAGAATCACTTGAATCCAGGAGGCGGAAGTTGCAGTGAGCCAAGATTGTGCCATTGCACTCCAGGCTGGGCAATAAGAGCAAAACCCCATCTCAAAAAAAAAGTCATTTAAAAAGTTACATGTTGGCCAGGCGCAGTGGCTCATGCCTGTAATCCAAACACTCTGGGAGGCCAAAGTGGGCAGATAACTTCAGGTCGGGAGTTTGAGACCAGCCTGACCAACATGGAGAAACCCTGTCTCTACTAAAAATACAAAATTAGCCGGGTGCGGTGGCGTATAGCAATAGTCCCAGCTACTTGGGAGGCTGAGGCAGGAGAACCTGGGAGGCGAAGGTTGCAGTGAGCAGAGATCCCACCACTGCACTCCAGCCTGAACAACAGAGTAAGACTCTGTCCCCCTCAAAGAAATAATAGTAATAATAATAATAAAAGTTTGTATACTCATAAGAACATAACCAAATGTATGTTATTTGGTAGTGGAGTAATTACCAGAAACTTTTACTTTCTACATCATATATTTTGATGGTGTTTAATGCATTTGTAATGACCCTAAATAATTTTATAATAAACCTGATTAATTTTGTATTCAGATAAAATCAAATACAAATTTTACACAAAAAAACATTTTGCTTTACCTGCATGCCCATGCCTAGGAACCTTTCCTCTGGGAATTTAGCCCAA
This sequence comes from Theropithecus gelada, assembly GCF_003255815.1. Taxonomy (NCBI): domain Eukaryota; kingdom Metazoa; phylum Chordata; class Mammalia; order Primates; family Cercopithecidae; genus Theropithecus; species Theropithecus gelada. Next base: position 86,235 of record NW_020258649.1, on the reverse strand, counting down.
AGAAATCATAATACTTAAGAACTACATTATCAAGCATCCATGCAGAAATGGTAAAACATTATACAGCAGAGTAAGGGAGGCCAGGCGTGGTGGCTCATGCCTGGAATCCTAGCACTTTGGGAGGCCAAGGAAGGCAGATCACAAGGTCAGGAGTTCGAGACCAGCTTGGCCAACATGGTGAAACCCCCCCGCCCCGTCTCTACTAAAAATACAAAAATTAGCTGGGCATGGTCGCGGATGCCTGTAATCCCAGTTACTCAGGAGGCTGAGGCAGGAGAATCGCTTGAGCCTGGAAAGCAGAGGTTGCAGTGAGCCAAGATTGTACCACTGCACACCAGCATGAGTGACAGAGTGAGACTCTGTCACAAAATAATAATAATATAATAAAAATAAAAGAAAAAAAGAAGAGTGAATGAATGATTATCCTATCAAGACCAGCCTGGCCAACATGGTGAAACCGCATCTCTACTAAAAATACAAAAATGAGCCAGGTGTGGTGGTGTATGCCTGTAGTCCCAGCTATTTGAGAGGCTAAGGCAGGAGAATCACTTGAACCCAGGAGGCAGAGGTTGCAGTGAGCAGAGATCACACCACTGCACTCCAGCCTGAGTGACAGAGTGAGACTCTGTCTCAAAAAAAGAAAAACAAAATTCTTATGGATTAGGAGGAAGACAATATGGGACAGTGACATACATGGAGGATTCAGCAATATTGGCAATGTTCTATTTCCTGTGTGTGTGTGTTTTGTTTTTTGTTTAAGACAGGGTCCCAGGCCAGGCGCGGTGGCTCAAGCCTGTAATCCCAGCACTTTGGGAGGCCGAGACGGGCGGATCACGAGGTCAGGAGATCGAGACCATCCTGGCTAACACGGTGAAACCCCGTCTCTACTAAAAAATACAAAAAACTAGCTGGGCGAGGTGGCGGGCGCCTGTAGTCCCAGCTACTTGGGAGGCTGAGGCAGGAGAATGGCGTGAACCCGGGAGGCGGAGCTTGCAGTGAGCTGAGATCCGGCCACTGCACTCCAGCCTGGGCGACAGAGCGAGACTCCGTCTCCAAAAAAAAAAAAAAAGACAGGGTCCCACTCTGTGAACCCGGGTGGATTGCAGCCGCCCGATCACTGATCACAGCTCAATGCAACCTCAACCTCCTGGGCTCAAGCAATCCTCCCACCTCAGGCTCCAGAGTAGCTGGGACTATAGGCATGTGCCACCACACCTGGCTGGCAATGCTTTATTTCCTAACCGCACGGCGATTGAGTGTTCTTTTTACTTGGCTCACTGCAACCTCTGCCTCATGGGTTCAAGCAAGTCTCCTACCTCAGCCTCCCGAGTAGCTGGGATTACAGGTGTCCAGCACCACACCCAGCGAATGTTTGTATTTTTATTTTATTTTTCGTTGTTGTTGGAGAGAGTCTCGCTCTGTCACCCAGGCTGGAGTGCAGTGGCATGATCTTAGCTCACTGCAACCTCCGCCTCCCAAGTTCAAGTGATTCTCCTACTTCAGCCTCCCAAGTAGCTGGGATTACAGGCATCCAGCACCACATCCGACTAATTGTTGTATTTTTATTTTATTTTATTTTATTTTATTTTATTTTATTTTGGAGACGGAGTCTTGCTCTGTCACCCAGACTGGAGTACAGTGAGTGGTATGATCTCAGCTCACTGCAACTTCTGCCTCCCTGGTTCAAGCAATTCTCCTGTCTCAGCCTCCCGAGCAGCTAGGATTACAGGCACATACCACCATACCTGGCTAATTTTTGTATTTTTTTAGCAGAGGCAGGTTTTCACTATGTTGGCCAGGCTGGTCTCGAACTCCTGACCTCAGGTGATCCACCTACCTTGGCCTCCCAAAGTGTTGGGATTACAGGAGTGAGCCAATATGCCCATCCAAGTGTTCTTTTTCTAATAATTCTTAACTGTACAAATGTCTTATAGACAGACTTGCATGAATATTTCACAACCTAAAGTTTAAGCCTGGGGAACAGAGTGAGATGGTCTCAAAATAAATAAATAAATAAACAATAAAATAATAAGGGGCCAGGCGCCGTGGCTTGCATCTGTAATCCTAGCACTTTGGGAGGCTGAGGCGGGCAGACCACATGAGGTCAGGAGTTTGGGACCAGCCTAACATGGTGAAACTCCATCTCTACCAAAAATATAAAAAATTAACTGGGCCTGGTGGCACGTGCCTGTAATCCCAGCTACTCGAGAGGCTGAGGCAGGAGAATTGCTTGAACCCAGGTGGCAGAGGTTGCAGTAAGCCAAAATCGTGCCACTGCACTCCAGCCTGGCGACAGAGCGAGACTTTGTCTCAAAAGCAAAATAATAACAAAATAATAAAACAAATTTAAAAAAAGAAAAAGACACTTAATAATAAATGTCCAGGCCCAGTGCATTGGCTCACACCTGTTATCCAGCACTTTGGGAGGCTAGGGCAGGAGGATCCCTTGAGGCCAGGAGTTGGAGACTAGACTGGGAAACATAAAGAGACTCTGTATCTACATAAATATGTAAACAAACAAATAAGTAGTATCTAGGTCCCAGCTGCTCATGCCACTGTACTCCAACCTGGGCAACAGAATAAGATTCTGGCCGGGCGCGGTGGCTCAAGCCTGTAATCCCAGCACTTTGGGAGGCCGAGACGGGCGGATCACGAGGTCAGGAGATCGAGACCATCCTGGCGAACACGGTGAAACCCCGTCTCTACTAAAAAATACAAAGAAACTAGCTGGGTGAGGTGGCGGGCGCCTGTAGTCCCAGCTACTCCGGCGGCTGAGGCAGGAGAATGGCGTAAACCCGGGAGGCGGAGCTTGCAGTGAGCTGCGATCCGGCCACTGCACTCCAGCCTGGGCGACAGAGCCAGACTCCGTCTCAAAAAAAAA
>NW_020258649.1:63679-83317 GCF_003255815.1 Theropithecus gelada | reverse complement strand
AAAAAAAAAAAAAAAAAAAAGAAAGAAAGAAAGAAAGAAAGAAAAGAAAAGAAAAAAAGAGAGACAGAGAGAAAGTAAAAAGGAAAGCATTTTTAAAAGATATTAGAAGTAATTACAACCATACAGAAAAGGACACAGCATTTTTCCTCCCCCTTTAAGTTGTTTTTTTTTTTTTTCCTCAGTCTCTCTGTTTTTTTGTTTTTTGTTTTTTTTTGAGATGGAGTCCCGTTCCATCACCTAGGCTAGAGTGCAGTGGCACAATCTCAGCTCACTGCAACATCTGCCTCCTGGGTTCAAGCAATTCTCCTGTCTCAGCCTCCTCAGTAGCTGGGACTACAGATGTCTGCCACCAAAGCCAGCTAATTTTTGTATTTTTAGTAAAGACAGGGTTTCACCTTGTTGGTCAGGCTGGTCTCAAACTCCTGACCTCAGGTGTTCCACCCACCCCGGCCTCCCAAAGTGCTGGGATTACAAGTGTGAGCCACCATGCCCGGCCGTCTTACTCTCACTCTGTTGCCCAGGCTGGAATGCACTGGCGCCATCTCAGTTCACTTCAGTCTGGGCCTCCTGGACTCAAGTGATCCTCCCACCTCAGTCTTCTGAGTAGATGGAACTGCAGGCACGTAGACACCATGCCGGGCTTTTTTGTATTTTGTAGACACGGGGTCTCCTCATGTTTTCCAGGCTGGTCACAAAACTGGGCTCAAGTGATCCACCTGTCTCAGCCTCTCAAAGTGCTGGGATTACAGGTGTGAGCCACTACACTTGGCCCCCTTTAAGTATTTCTTCAACGGTTATAAACAGGTAAATTCAAATCTGGGTCTACGTTACTTCAATATTATGAATTCCATAGGTCCAAAAAGATTAGTGTTACACAACTAAAAACAACAATGAAGTTTAAAATCATACAATCAAGGAAGGTTGTAAAGACCAATACAGCTGAGTGTAGGGCTTTTTATGAAAATAAATAAAAATAACACCAGAAAACCATGTGATTTCCTGATCTGTGAACACTGAAGTTTTTCTGTTAAAGTTACAACCTGACCCTAAAATATCTCTGATCTGTGCCTCTGTGGAATGTTGCCAAGCAGCCTTTTGTGACCCGCTTTAAAGCGACTTTGATGCCTGCTAACACATGAGATGGCAGCAGCAAAAACTAATGGGACTTTGTGATGAAGCCTCGGTAGGCATTCTACATGTGGACATTAATAATAAAGTCATTTCTACAAGGTTTCTTGGTATTTTATTTGCAAAACTGACTCAAACAAATCTGCTTGAGACAGTGCAATCATAGGGACTGCATACTGGATAAAATGTAGTCAACAAAGGACTCTTGCCAGGAGTGCGCAAACTTGGCTAGTAGAAATTCAGATAAAACCTAAGACCTTCTAAATTTAACAATTAATTGAAAATTAATAAAACCCAAGTGTTGGGCCAATAATGAGACTAGTAACTACAGGCTACTGAAAGGGAAGAAAATTTAACTGACGTTGTAAAAGAACATATAGTAAGAAAAAGAAAATAAGGCCGGGCACGGTGGCTTATGCCTGTAATCCCAGCACTTTGGGAGGCTAACACGGGCGGATCACCTGAGGCCAGGAGCTCGAGGCTAGCCTGACCAACATGGCGAAACCCTGTCTCTACTGAAAATACAAGAATCAGGCCAGGTGCAGTGGCTCACGCCTGTAATCCCAGCACTTTGGGAGGCAGAGGTGGGTGGATCACCTGAGGTCAGGAGCTCGAAACCAGCCTGACCAACATGGAGAAATCCTGTCTCTACTAAAAATATAAAATTAGCCAGGTGTGGTGGTGAATGCCTATTATCTCAGCTACTCGGAAGGCTGAGGCAGGAGAATCACTTGAAACCAGGAGGCAGAGGTTGTGGTGAGCCAAGATCGCACCACTGCACTGCAGCCTGGGCGATACAGCTAGACTCCATCTCAACAACAACAAAAAAAAAAAAAAAAAAGAAAGAAAAAAGAAAATATGTGTGTTAAAACTATTACATTGTATTGCTTCATGAAAATATTTGACAAATGGAGGAGGCAGGGAACATGTACACAAATCAGGTGAAAAATATGGAAATGTCAGGGACAGGCGGGGGGAATAATCCAAGGCTGAAATTCAAAGGAAAAAGTGCTGGAAAAGGATTTGGGGTGGCAGCAGGCAACACATCATATGGCAGTGTAGCTGGTATTAGAAAACAACACCAGAAAATGAAATAATCTTCTTTATACATGCCAAGGAAAAGTCCTTTGAGCTACTTAGGCATCAATATGTTGAGTCTTGCAAGTGAGACCTCAGCTAAATGAGTGTGGTGGAATCGTCAGGAATGGCCTGTTTCGATCATTTACACTGAACTTCTACACACCTTACCTATTGCCTGGTGTTCTCGCTGGATTTTACTAATTATGGGACAGATACACCAGAGGCTAACCCTGACTATGCAAGCTTAGTAGTTAAGTAAGTTATGAAGTGGCCATCTGTGTTTTCTGCTTAAGCCATTGAGAGGATCTCAAAGGTAGAAGAGACCTTCAAGGGCACCAAGTCCACCTACTGATGCCAGGGGTGGACTCTGTTAACTCAGTGATTCCTCAACCTTTGCAAGTGCCCGAAGTAACAGGAAACTACCTCGAAACAGTATGTAGTAGGCTGTTTCCTCCTCCCCTCTATCCAACAGTCCCATTTTTATACCTTAGAACCTGTGATGTCAAGTCAAAAACACTCGTCTTCAACTTTTCATGTATCTGTCAGTAATAGTTTATAGCCCACAGAATAAAATAAATAGCTATAAGTTCATACTAATAAAACAAATAATTGAATGAATAAAGAAATGGGAGAAAAATGACAATACTTTTTTTACAGTAGAATTTCCAGTAAAAGATGTAAACGGAGTGGTAGAAACAAAAAATGACCATTTGGTAAACACCACATTAATAAGTGTTGGAGGCAAAGTAGACGCTGAATTTGATTAAAAGACTTGCATAGTCTCCAAGTATCTCCCCACAATATATTAACATTTGTTAATTACAAAAGGAAACAGCAATTTTACAGAGGTGAAACCTGGTCAAGGATCTCTATAAAACCCTTAAGCCAAGAGAGCAAACTTATCCCAGATAATGTGATTTTTCTGACATGATACACAGAGCAGGGCACCTAACTCCTGTGGATTACTGCCAAAAATGCATATCCTAATTTAAACATGAGGAAGTACCAAACAAGCCCAATTTCAACAGCCAGGCACAGTAGCTCACACCTGTAATCCTAGCACCCTGGGAGGCTAGGGTGGGAGGGTCCCTTGAGGCAAAAAGCTTGAGACCAATCTGGGCAACACGGTGAGACCCTGTCTCTACAAAAATTTTCTTAAAAACTAATTTCAGGGATATTCTACAAAATAACGGACCAGGATTCTTTAAAACTGCTAATGTCATGAAAGGCAAACACTGAGAAACTATATTGAAAGAGAACTGTGGAACCGTTCAACACTGAGGAACTGTATGAACTCTGGGGAGATCAAGGAGAAGTGATAACTAAATGCAATGAGGGGCCAGGCACAGTGGCTCACGCCCGTAATCCCAGCACTTTGGGAGGCCGAGGCAGGCAGATTACCTGAGGTGAGGAGTTCGAGACCAGCCTGGACAACATGGCAAAACTATCTCTACTAAAAACAAAACAAAACAAAACAAAAAATACAAAAATTAGCTGGGCCTGGTGGCAGACACCTGTAATCCCAGGTACTCAGGAGGCTGAGGCAGGAGAATTGTTAGAACCCAGGAGGTAGAGACTGCAGTGAGCCAAGATCGTGCCACTGTACTCCATCCAGTCTGGGCAACAGAACAAGACCCTGTCAAAAGAAGGAAGGAGGGAGGGAGGGAGGGAGGGAGGGAATGCAATGAGGTATCTTACATTGAATCCTGCACCCATAAAAGGACATTAGTGGGAAAATTGGCCAAATTTGAGTTACATCTTTAAGATAGTTAATAGCACTGTGTTACTGTTAATATCCTGGTTTTGATTATGATACTAAGGTTACGTAAGATAACATTTGGGGATGTTGGGTAAAAGGTATAAGAGGATTCTTTGTACTATTTTTGCAAGCATGTTATAAATATCAAATGATATCCAAATAAAAAAGAGACAAACATGTAACTATCACAGCTTAGAGCCCATACTCCTGTTCCCACGATGCTTTTTCTCCCTAACAGCTCAACTTTTAAATAGAGCTTTTATAGATAAGGAGTGGATTTCACAATGTTAACGATGTTGATCACTCAGTTCTTTTTTTGTTCTTTTTTTTTTTTTTTTTTTTTTAGGGATGGGGTTTTTTTTTCCCGGCCGGGGTTGCAGTGAGCCAAGATTGGGCCACTGCAACCTTTGCTCCCTGGTTCAAGCGAGTGTCCTGCCTCAGCCTCCCGAGTAGCTGGGACTACAGGTGCACACCACCACACCCGGCTCATTTTTGTATTTTTAGCAGAGACAGGGTTTCACCATGATGGCCAGGCTGGTCTTGAACTCCTGATCTCGTGATCCACCCGCCTCGGCCTCCCAAAGTAATGGGATTACAGGCATGAGCCAATGCACCCAGCCTGGTCACTCAGTTCTATAATCCTAAGGTTAGCCTTTGTGTTTTTCATTATAATTTGAAATTTCTTTGATTTTATTAAAGCCTCACTACAGAAAAAAATCGAAAAGCAACAGATGTAGAGAAGGAAAACCAGAAGAAACACCCCAAATCTTCTACTCGGGAGAAACTAGTATGTAATCAGCCAGGTTTCTTTTTATTTTATTTATTTTATTTTATTTTTTTGAGACGGAGTCTCGCTCTATCACCCAGGCTAGAGTGCAATGGTGCAGTCTTGGCTCACTCTAACAGCCACCTCCAGGGTTCAAGAGATTCTCCTGACTCAGCCTCCCAAGTAGCTGAGACTACAGGCACACACCACCTAACCCAGTTAATTTTTGTATTTTAAGTAGATACGGGGTTTCACCATGTTGCCCAGGCTAGTCTCAAACTCCTGATCTCAGGTGCCCACCTCAGTCTCCTGAAATGCTGGGATTACAGGTGTGAGTCACAGAGTCTGGCTTTTCTTTTTCTTTTCTTTTTTTTTTTTTTTTTTTTTGAGGTGAAGTCATGCTCTGTTGCCCAGGCTGGAGTCCATTCTCAGGATCTCAGCTCCCTGTAACCTCTACCTCCTGGGTTCAAGTGACTCTTGTGCCTCCTGAGTAACTGGGATTATAGGTATGCACCACGACACCCAGCAAATTTTTGTATTTTCAGTAGAGAAGGGGTTTAATCATGTTGCCCAGGCTGGTCTCAAATTCCTGAGCTCAAGCAATCCACCCTACTCGGCCTTTCCAAAGTGCTAGGATTACAGGTGTGAGCCACAGTACCTGGCCTGATATATATAAAAATTGAGATGGAGTCCCGATCTGTTGTCAAGGCTGGAGTGCAATGGCCTGATCTCAGCTCACTGCAACCTCCGCCTCCTGGGTTCAAGCAATTCTCCTGTCTCAGCCTCCCAAACAGCTGGGATTACAGGCACACACCTCCACGCCCGGTGAATTTTTTGTATTTTTAGTAGAGACAGGGTTTCACCATGTTGCCCCAGCTGGTCTTAAACTCCTGAGCTCAGGCAATCCACCCACCTCGGCCTCCCAAAGTTCGATATTTTTTTAAAATCACTGTTCACTCAAGTACGTGAACCTGGCTGGGTGCAGTGGCTCACACCTGTAATCCTAGCACTTTGGGAGGCCAAGGCAGGCAGATCATCTGAGGTCAAAAGTTCGAGACCAGCCTGGCCAACATGGCAAAACCCTGTCTCTACTTCAATACAAAAATATTAGCCAGATGTAGTGGCGTGCGCCTGCAATACCAGCTACTCATGAAGCTGAGGCATGAGAATCGCTTGAACTCGGGAGGCGGAGGTTGCAGTGAGCCGAGGATGTGCCCCTGCACTCTGGTCTGGGTGACAGAGCCAGACCCTGTCTGTTAAAAGACTAAAAATAAAAAAACCTGGGCTCAAGCAATCCTCCTACCTCGGCTTCCCAAAATGCTGGGATTACAAGCAAAAGCCACCATGCCTGGCCAACAGTTTTTAACACCAAAAGCATAAGTACCCAAAGAAAAAGATAAACTGAACACAGCCAAAATTATGAGACCATAACTAACAGAATAAAATATTTGCAAACCATACATTTGATAACGAACTTGTGTGTAGGACACATAAAGTACTATTATAATTCAATAATAAACAGTCAATGGCTCAATTTAAATATGAATAGACAGTTTTCCAAAAAAACCATACAAATGGCCAACAGGTACATGAAAAGAAGATAAATATCCTTAGCCATCAAGATGCCAGTTTACCACCCACTAGGAGGGCTAGAATTTTTAAGATGGACATTAACAAGTGTTGGCCAGGATGTAGAGAAACTGGACCTTTCTTTTCTTTTTTTTTTTTTTTTCAGGAAAAACTGTGTATATTTATGCTCAAGTTTGATGAAAAATGGATAATTCTGCAGAAGAATTACAACTGGAAGAAAAAAGGCTATTATCTAATGGTAATAAACGAGGGAACTTAGCAAGTCCTGTTTGTTCAGATTCTTCTTGGTGTCCCTGTGTGATATTCCTTCCCTGCCTCAACCTCAGGGAGAACTGCTTGAACCTGGGAGGCAGAGGTTGCAGTGAGCAGAGATCGCACCACTGCACTCTAGCCTGGGCAACAGAGTGAGACTCCATCTCAGAAAAAAAAAAAAAAAAACAAAAGAATGAATTGTATAGTATACAAATCATATCTCAATGAGACGGGGGGAGCCAGTCATCAAAACTCATTGGATAGTATACTTGTGATCTCAGTATTCCACAATATGTAAAATACACTTCAAAAACTAATGCCACGTGGCTGGGCATGGTGGCTTACGCCTGTAATCCCAGCACTTTGGGAGGCCAAGGCAGGCAGATCACCTGAGGTCAGGAGTTCGAGACCAGCCTGGCCAACATGGTGAAACCCTGTCTCTCCTAAAAATATAAAAATTAACTAGGCATGGTGGTGGGCACCTGTTATCCCAGCTACTTGGGAGGCTGACGCAGAAGAACTGCTTGAACCCAGGAGACCAAGATTGCAGTGAGCCAACACGGTGCCATTGCACTCCAGCCTGGGTGACAGAGTGAGACCTGATCTCCAAAAAAATAAATAAATAATGCCACCTGCATAGCGTGGTAAATATAGCTAATTATAGTGTATTGTGCACTGCAAACTTGCTGAGAAGTGTAAATTTCAAATGTTCTCACCACAAAAGTTATTTGAGGTAATAAATATGTAAATTAGATTAATTTTCCACATTGTATTCCTGAAAATGCAATGTTGTTTTGTACCCCATAAATACACACAACTATTGTTTGTCAATTTACAATAAAAATAAACTTTAAAAATAATTCTGCCATTCAAAATGAGGGGGTGTGGTTGGGTGCAGTGGCTCACACCTGTAACCCTGAAATTTTGGGAGGCCAAGGTGGGCAGATCACTTGAACTCAGGAGTTTGAGGCCAGCCTGGGCAAAAAAGTGAGACTCCCTGTCTCTACAAAAACTGTAAAAAATTAGCCAGGCATGGTGGAGAGCATTTGTGTTCCCAGCTACATGGGGAGGCTGAGGTGAGAGGATCACTTGAGCCGAGGAGGCAGAGGTTACAGTGAGCTGAGCTTGTGCCACTGCACTCCAACCTGTGTGACAGAGTGAGACTCCGGCTCAAAAAAAGAGAAAAACAAAAGAGGTGGGTGGACACATGTGTATAAACTATATACACGTAACTGTAGAGATACTTGTATGTATATAGCCTATACCTAGAAGCATACCCACAAAACTATCAAGACTATGCACCTGTGATATATGAAACTAAGATTGAAAGAAGGCATACAGGGGAAATTTCCTTTTTCTTTGTACCCTTAATTTCTTTCAACAGTGTTGTCTTTCACAATTTATAATCTTTTTTTTTTTTTTGAGACAGGATCTCGCTGTCACCAGGCTGGAGTGCAGTGGTACGATCCCAGCTCACTGCAACCTTCACCTCCTGGGTTCAAGCGATTCTCATGCCTCGCCTCCCGAGTAGCTGGGATTACAGGTGTGCGCCACCACAACCAGCTAATTTTTTTATTTTTAGTGAGACAGGGTTTCACCATGTTGGCCAGGATGGTTTCAATCTCCTGACCTCATGATCCGCTCACCTTGGCCTACCAAAGTTCTGGGATTACAGGCATGAGCCATTGCGCTGGCCAATTTATAACTATTTTTATTTTTATTTATTTATTTTTGAGACGGAGTCTCACTCTGTCGCACCCATTCTGGAGTGCAGTGGTGTGATCTCAGCTCACTGCAACCTCTGCCTCCTGGATTCAAGCGATTCTCCTGCCTCAGCCTCCTGAGTAGCTGGGATTACAGGTGCCTGCCACCATGTCCAGCTAATTTTTTGCATTTTCAGTAGAGATGGGGGTTTCACCATGTTGGTCCAGCTGGTCTCGAACTCCTAACCTCAGGTCATCCACCCATCTTGGCCTCCCAAAGTGCTGGTATTACAGGTGTAAGCCACCGCACCAAGCCCTATAACTATTTTAAAATAAATTCATTGAATTTCCTTTTACTTAATTATTTATTTGCTTTTTAAGAGACAGGGTCTAGCTCTCTCACCCAAGCTGTAGTGAACTGGCAAGATCATAGCTCATTACAGCCTTAAAATCCTGAGCTCAAGTGATCCTCCCAGCTCAGTCTCCGAAAGTGCTGACATTACACCGTGAGCTTCCAGGCCGGGTCCAGATTTCCTTTTAAATCATTCTGATTAATTTGCGTTTTCCTTCATAACAAATTAATTTTGACTACACTTTGACACATTTATGAAACACACAAGAAAAAATTGAGAACGGCTGGGTGCAATGGCTCACGCGTGTAAGCCCAAGAGTTTAGGATGCCAAGGTGGGTGAACTGGTTGAGCTCAGGAGTTCGAGACCAGTCTGGGAATCATGACAAAACTGTGTCTCTACAAAATATACCAAAATTAGCCAAGTGGGGTGGCACACGCCTGTAATCCCAGCTACTCGGGAGGCTTAGGCATAAGAACTGCTTGAACCTGGGAGGTGGAGAATGCAGTGAGCACACCTGTAGTCCCAGCTACTCAGGAGGCTGAGGCATGAGAATCGCTTGAACCTAGGAGGTGAAGGTTATGTTGCACTGAGCTGAGATCATGACACTGCACTCCACCCTGGGTGACAGAGCAAGATTCTTGTCTCAAAAAACAAATAAATGAGAAGACAGGATGCTTTTTCATTTCAGAATTCAGCAAATCACATTTCTTGGGCAGTGAATTTAACTGAGTTTTCTGAAAAGTCAGGACAGAAATAAATTTTTTCCTTTCTCCACCTTTGGAGGAAAACACGGTATTTATACTGTCTTTTATTTCTGACCATGAATACCACATCAATTAATCTTCAGTATTTCCCCATAGAAATTCTATTGAGCAGAAATGAGCTGTTAGACCTCATAGTATAATGGTGTCATGTGTGATGATGTATAGCATCTTAGAAAACGTGGCCCAACTAAATCAGCATGGTCAGCATGGTCCCAAGTTGTTTTAGTGAAATGATCAAATATCAGAGGCTTTAAATAAACCCTGGACAGGTGGATTAAATTTCTGATGAAATGTTCTAACCTTCGGTTCAGCTATTTTACACTAGCCATTAAATGAGAGCATAAACCAGATTTCATGGGTGGAGGGACAAAATTAACATTTTGAAATAGCTTCTACTTATCTTAATTAGCAAATAACCTTCAAATAAGGTTCACCAAAATACTTCAACCCAGTAATGTTTTGTGATTGCTTCTGCATTGCTCTATTATACCACTACTTTTTTTTTCTTGTTGTTTTTGCAATGAGCCAATGATTAAGGCATTCTTTTATCTTTCATTACCGGATACCACTTGGGGTGGATGCAGCAGATCAATTTAATCTCTGAATTTACTCAACTACAGTATTTTTTCCAAACTGCTAATCTCCTCCAGTTAGGAGCTTTGGACAGTCTCCAACAAAGACTCCAACAGTTAAACAAAGATTGGACAACCTACCTGAAACTTACTGAAATTTAGCATCAGTTACCCAATCAACTGACCTTCAAATCAAAACATTTTATTACAAAATGGAACAAGTAGTCTATGCAATCATCATCAAAAAGAAAAACAACTTTTCTGTAGGTTTGGGTTCTTTTAAGTGTAAAATGTTGGAGAAAAATTAATCAAATTAAAATAAATGTATTAAATATGTATCTTGATTTGCCATAGCAATTAATTACAGAGAATATCAAAGCTGGCCCAATAATTTGAGAAAGTAGTTTTTCCTTTATACCAAGATGTCATTACACAAATGTTGTAGTTCTGACTTAACTGACTAAAGTTAAGCTAAATGTGTATGAATTCAATTATTCAGTAAATAGATAAATGTATTGAGTTGTAAACACAAGATATTCTGTTCGACGCTATGGAGAACAAAAAGGTGAACACTACTCTACCCTTAAATGATTTGAAACGAATAATAAGAGCAGCCGGGAGCAGTGGGTCATGCCTGTAATTCTGGTCTGAAGTGGGCAGATCAGTTGAGATCAAGAGTTTGGGACCAGCCTGGGCAACATGATGTAACCCTGTCTCTATGAAAAATACAAAAATTAGCCAGGCATGGTGGTGTGCACCTGTAGTCCCAACTACCTGGGGGACTGAGGTGGGAGGATCGTTTGAGCCTGGGAGGTGAGGCTACAGTGAGCCAAGATCACGCCACTGTACTCCAGCCTGGGTGACAAAGTCAGACTCTGTCTCATAAACAAAACAAAAACAAAAAAGACACACACATGGAATAATAAATGCAACTAAAAACCTAACCAAATTAACAGGCTATAAAGGACTTTATTTTTTAGTTTTGAGACAGGATCTCACCATGTTGCCCAGGCTGGTCTCAAACTCCAGAGATCAGTGGATTCTCCAACCTTAGCCTCCCAAACTGCTGGGATTATAGGTGTGAGCCACTGCATCTAGTCAGTTTTTAATTTTATTTTATTATTATTTTTGAGACAGGATCTTTTCTCTGTCAAGCAGGCTGCAGTGCACTGGTATAATCATTACTCAATGCAGCTTTGTACTCCAGGACTCAATCCATTCTCCCACCTCAGCCTCCTCAGTAGCTAGGACTACAGGCACACGCCACCACACCTGGCTAAGCTTTGTATTTTTTTTGTAGAGATGGGGTTTCACCATGTTTCCCAGGCTGGTGGATTTATAGTGATAACAAAAACAATAACAACTATAGCTGCCATTTGTTGAACATCCACTATATGTGACATAAATTCAATTATAAATTGTGTAATGTATCATACAAACTTTGGGTTATTGTTCCCATTTTACAAATTATGAAAATAAATCTCAGAGAGTTCAACTAAATTTCCTGAGGTCACAGTGAGTAAATGGAAGAAGCAGAGTTTAAACTAGGACTGTGTGACCTTAAAGGTCATGCTCCTTCCATTGGTGATGCTAACACCACAAGGAGAAACAGTTAACATTTTTAAACGAAGGCAAGGCGCAGTGGCTCATGCCTGTAATCCCAGCACTTTGGGAGGCTGAGGCAGGTGGATCACCTGAGGTCAAGAGTTCTGGACCAGCCTGACCGACAAGAAGAAACCCTGTCTCTACTGAAAATACGAAAATCAGCCGGGCATGGTGACACATGCCTGTAATCTCAGCTACTAGGGAGGCTGAGGCAGGAGAATTGCTTGAATTCAGGAGGCAGAGGTTGCAGTGAGCCGAGATCACACCATTGCATTCCTGCCTGTGCAACAAATGTGAAACTCTGTCTCAAAAAAAAAAAAAAAAAAAATTTTTAAATTAAATAAATAAAAATTATCAGGTAAAAAATGTTTTTTCTTTCTAAAATACAAAAAAAAAAAGCCCAGATATTTAAGATGTTTATAACCTAGTAAAACCTTTCTTATGTGTTTTTTACCTAGAAGAAATCATGCTGAAGATACCTAACTTGCAACATCACCATTAAATATATCCAGTTTCAAATATGTTCATCCCTGTCTACCTTTTTTTTTTTGAGACAGAGTTTCACTCTTGTTTCCCAGGCTGGAGTCCAATGGTGGGATCTCGGCTCACCACAACCTCCTCCTTCCAGGTTCAAGTGATTCTTCTGCCTCAGCCTCCGGAGTAGTTGGAATTACAGTCATGACCCACCACGCCCAGCTAATTTTTTTGTATTTTTAGTAGAGACAGGGTTTCTCCATGTTGGTCAGGCTGGTCTCGAACCCCTGACCTCAGGTAATTTGCCCACCTCGGCCTCCCAAAGTGCTGGGATTACAGGCGTGAGCCACCGCACCCAGCCGCCCTGTCTACCTTTATCTTTGCAACTGAGTTCTACAATTCAAATGAACTATCGACTGTAAAATTATTTTTCATATTGATGATATTCTGGTCTTTATAACAAAATCATTAATTCTAGAAATGATGTACTTTATAAATGAAAGAGGAAAGAGAGAAATTTTGTTATTTTCAAGACTTAAAATCTTATTTAAGGCTGAGAATGGTGGCTCACACCTGTAATCACTCTCAGTGCTTTGGGAGGCGGAAGCAGGAGGAATGCTTGGGGCTATGAGTTTGAAACTAGCTTGGGAAACAGAGCAAGGCCCAGTTTCTAAAAAATTTAAAGGTGAGCCGGGCACAGTGGCATGTGCCTGTAGACCTAGCTACTCAGGAGGTTAAGGTAGGAGGATTGCTTAAGCCCAGGAGTTTGAGGCTGCAGTGAGCTTTATCATGCCACTGCATTCCAGCCTGGGCCACAGAGTGAGACCTTGTCTCTAAAAATAAAAAAATAAAAACAAAAAACTCCACACGTTTTATTTAAGATATGCTTCATCAAGGCCAGGCGTAGTGGCTCACACCTGTAATCCCACCACTTTGGGAGGCTGAGGCGTGTGGATCACGTGAGCTCAGGAGTTCAAGACCAGCCTGGCCAACATGGTGAAACCTCGTCTATACCAAAAATACAAAAATTAGCCGGGCGTGGTGATGTGCGCCTGTCGTCCCAGCTAGTTGGGAGGCTGAAACAGGAGAATCACTTGAATCTAGGAGGCAGAGGTTGCAGTGAGCCAAAATCGCGCCACTGCACTTTAGCCTGGGCAACAAAGTGAGAGAGTGAGACTCTGTCTCAAAAACAAAAAAAGAAAAGAAAACAACAACAACAACAACAAGATATGCCTCATCACAAGTTAATAAAAACAGAAGTGACATTATCAAAAGGAATAGTCTCTTTTGAATATAGTCTTATATTTCTCAATAAGGCTATCAAGTGAAGGCTTTAGCCTTCTTAGTAGCTAGGACTACATAAGTGTACTACTGCACTTGGCTGAAACCCACTTTTTTTGAAAGTTCACTTAGTAATATATATATTTGAAACAGGGTCTCATTCTGTCAACTAGGCTACAGTGCAGTGGCACAATCTCAGCTCACTGCAACCTCCGCCCCCCAGGTTCAAGTGACTCTCCTACTTTAGCCTCCCGAGTAGCTGGGATTACAGGCACACGCCACGATGACTGGCTAATTTGTGTATTTTTAGTAGAGATGGGGTTTCACCATGCTGGCCAGGGTGGTCTCAAACTCCTGACCTCGTGATACGCCCACCTCAGTCTCCCAAAGTGCTGAGATTACAGGCATGAACCACCACACCCAGCCTAGTTCACTTAATATTTTTACAAACATATATTACGCTTTTGCTTGTAATTATAATCACTATTTAAAAATTACTAGCAAGGGCTGGGTGCGGTGGCTCACGCCTCAGCACTTTAGGAGGCGGAGGCAGGCAGATAACAAGGTCAGGAGTTCGAGACCAGCCCGGCCAACATGGTGAAATCCTGTCTGTACTAAAAATACAGAAATTAGCTGGGCATGGTGGTGGGTACCTGTAATCTCTGCTACTCGGGAGACTGAGGCAGGAGAATCATTTGAACCCGGGAGGCAGAAGTTGCAGTGAGCCGAGATTGCACCATTACACTCCAGCCTGGGAGACAGGGTGAGACTCTGTCTCAAAACAAACAAACAAAAAAACCAACCAAACAAACAAACATTACTAGTCAGGCAAGGAGCTCATGCCTGTAGTGCCAGTACTTT
Organism: Theropithecus gelada; assembly: GCF_003255815.1. Taxonomy (NCBI): domain Eukaryota; kingdom Metazoa; phylum Chordata; class Mammalia; order Primates; family Cercopithecidae; genus Theropithecus; species Theropithecus gelada. Next base: position 69,128 of record NW_020258649.1, on the reverse strand, counting down.
GGGTTTGCTTGAGCCCAGGAGTTTGACACCAGCCTGGGTAACTTGGCGAAACCTCATCTCTACCAAAAATATAAAAATTAGGCAGGTCTGGTGGTGCACACCTGTGGTCCCAGCTATTTGGGGGGCTGAGGTAAAAGATAAATTGATCCAGGAGGTCAAGGCTGTAGCGAGCCATGATCACACCACTACACTCCAGCCTGGGCGACCAAGCAAGACCTTGTCTCAAAGAAAAAAAAAAAGTAAAAACAAACAAAACACAGTATGCCAAGCTGCTCTAAACATTTAATTTTTTTTTTTTTTTTTTTTTTTTTAGACAGAGTTTTGCTCTGTTGCACAGGCTGAAGTGCAGTGGCGCAGTCTTGGCTCACTGCAACATCTGCCCAGCTAATTTTTGTATTTTTAGTAGAGATGGGGTTTCTCCATGTTGGTCAGGATGGTCTTAATCTCTTGACCTCATGATCCACCCGCCTCAGCCTCGCAAAGTGCTGGGATTACAGGCATAAGCCACTGCACTTGGCCCAACATATTTTTTACTTTGGGTTTTTTCATTTTTTGAGAAGAAGTCGCCCAGGCTGGAGTGCAGTGGGCATCTTGGCTCACTGCAACCTCTGCCCCCTGGGTTCAAGCAATTCTCCCACCTCAGCCTCCTGAGTAGCTGGGACTACAGAGGACCACCACCACGCCCAGCTAAGTTTTGTATCTTTTTTTTTTTTTTTTTTTTGAGTACAGATGGGGTTTCGCCTTGTTGGCCAGGCTAGTTGAACTCCTGACCTCAAGTGATCCACTGCCTCAGCGCCCCAAAGTACTGAGATTACAGGCATGAGCCACCGCGCCTGGCATTCATTCATTCATTCATTCATTCATTCATTTTACAAAAGTTTATTCTTAAATGTACAACAGCTCCAAGACAACACTGATTTCCAGCTATAGGTGGTAAAAGATGTTACGGCAGGGAATACAGGTGTTTCAATATGGATGAAATAAAGGGTCACCATTTCCTCAGGCACAAGGAACAGCTCACTTTTTGGCAGATTTCTTAATTCCACCTGTGGCCAGGGGCCCTTCCCCACTGCCTTCGCATTTAGCTCCTTGAGTTTCTTCTGCTCCTCTTTTTGTTTCTGCTTGAAAGCCTTATCTTCCTCATCCATCTCCTTGGCCTGCTTCTTGGGCTGTTTCAGGGCCTTCTTCTTGCCACCTTTGCTGCCGGACATAGTGCCTGCCGTCCCTTCCCCACCCATGGCCTTTATGTTTTATAAATATATAGAGATGGGGTTTTGTCACACACACACACACACACACACACACACATATATATATATATATATATATAAAAATAAAATAACTAAGCTCATAGAATAAGTTTATTGTTTAATATCTGGCTTCCTAGAATTATGAAAATAATCTATAAGCAAATTCATGTGACATCACTAAATTTTACATATAGATGATAAAAACTTCAGAAGGACAGAAAAGGAGTTACTATTTAAAACTGTGGGCCAACACTTGAGGAGGCTAAGGCAGGAGGATTGCTTAGGCCCAGAAGCTCAAGATCACCCTGGGCAACACAGTGAAACCTGGTCTCTGCAAAAAATTTTAAAAATTAGTCAGGCTTGGTGGCACACACTTATCATCCCAGGTACTCAGGAGATTGAGGTGGGAGGATCACATGAGCCCAGTAGGTTTTGGCTGCAGTGAGCAGCCTGGGTGACAGAATGAGACCCTGTCACACAAAAAAATAAACAAACAAATAAATGAAACTATAGGCCAGGAACGGTTGCTCAAGCCTGTAATCCCAACACTTTTGGAGGCCAAGGCAAGAGGATCACCTGAACCCAGGAGGTGGAAACCACACTGGGCAACATTTTGAGACTCTACCTTTATATTAAAAAACAATTTTTTTTTAATTAAAAAATAATATGGCCAGGCATGGTGGCTCATGCCTGTAATCCCAACACTTTGGGAGGCCGAGGTAGGCGGATCACCTGAGGTCAAGAGTTGGTAACCAGCCTGGCCAACATGGTGAAACCCTGTGTCTACTAAAACTACAAAAAATTAGCTGGGTGTGGTGACATGCACCTGTAGGCCCAGCTACTCGGGAGGCTGAGGCAGGAGAATCACTTGAACCCAGGAGGCAGAGGTCACAGTGAGCTGAGATCGCACCACTGCACTCCTACCTGGGTGACAAAGGAAGACTCTGTCTCAAATAAATAAATAAATAAATAAAAAGGACTGTTACCTCTGTTACCCACATTCTCTTCCATAGGCCATTTTGGCTGATAAATCTTACCATCAAATCTTTGAAAATATTTTATATATATATATATATATATGCGCACATATACTTTTTGGACATTGAAAGACATTCCATTGTTAAAATCATTATCACTTAAAAATGAATTAAGAAGGCCAGATGCAGTGGCTTATGCCTGTACTTTGGGAGGATGAGAAGAATGGATTGCTTCGAGCTCAGGGCTTCTAGACCAGCCTTAATGGAATTTTAAAACATGGCGAGCGAAACCCCATCTCTTCAAAAAATACAAAAATTAGCTGGGCGTGGTAGCATGTGCTTGTGATTCCAGCTACTTGTGAGGCTAAGGCTACGGAATCACTTGAACCCAGGAGGCAAAGGTTGCAACGAGCCGAGATTGCACCACTGCATACCAGCCTGGGGGACAGAATGAAACCTGTCTCAAAAAAAAAAAAAAAAAAAAAAAAGAATTAAGGTTCAAACAAAAATTAAATAAAGTTATTAGTTGTCTCCTTTTGTCTGGCTCATGAGAATATATTCTAGTCAGTAAATGGGGAGCTATACAGTAAGGAAAGTACAACTCAGAAACAGTATGAATCCGACACTATCAAAATACAAACACCGTACCAGATGAGCCAAAGTATTCAAGATACAAGGCATATGTTCTTTTGTGGACTAGGAAGAATTCAAGACTTTTTTTTTTTAATAGCCTGGATGAAATTTTCCTTAAACCCATCCAACTCCATTTGGCTTTTATTCACTTTGATTCTCTGTTTGGGGTCATTCCTAGAAATCACAGAATGGATATGAGTCTTGAGTCACTGTAAATATACATGCTCCAGTGATAAACGAATGCCTGCATATGAGCTGGCTTAGTGAGAACTCAGCCCTGAAATCCAGTCTGATCATCTCCAGGCAAAATGCTGTATTACAGTTTCTGGGTATACAAACCAGAAGCCCACGTGTGTCTTTGATTGTGTGAATAAACACTGATGGATGGGCACACGTCCTTAACAGTTTTTGCCAGTTTATGGCAAAATGAGTTCAATAAAGACCATGTGCTGTTATAAAACTAAATTATTAAATTTATATGACCTTCCCGTGTTCTCATATTATCTTCTTCCCATTTTAAAAAGGTAAAGCTGGTATCCCTTTGTGAATACTTTCAACACCCACTCTGAATTTTTTCCTCACTGGCCCATTAAATCCAGAAGTCTGGGATTAGTTGCCTGGGACTATAAGTAACTATCAAAATTGCATGGCTTTTTTTTTTTTTTTTTTTCCCTGAAGGATGGCCAAACTTAGTATTTGATCTAGTACTTAAATTTGCAACATGTTGCTACAAGTAATGGAATGTTGCATTATAACCACCTGTTGAAAAACTTTAAAGAAATTACTTTACCAATGATTTATTTTACTAACTGAAACAAAATTATAGATAAATAAGCAGAAGAAAATTTTAGCAACGATGTCATCTTTCATTTATAGCGTTTTTTGTTTGTTTGTTTGTTTGAAAGGGAGTCTCCCTGTATCGCCAAGGCTGGAGAGCAGTGGCACAATCTCAGTTCACTGCCACCTCTGCCTCCCAGGTTCAAGTGATTCTCCTGCCTCAGCCTCCTCCCAAGTAGCTGCAATTACAGCACCTGCCACCACACCTGGCTACTATTTGTATTTTTAGTAGAGACGGGGTTGGCCCCATGTTGGCCAGGCTGGTCTTGAACTCCTGACCTCAAGTGATCCTCTTGTCTCTGCCTCTCAAAGTGCTGGGAATACAGACATGAGCCACTACACCTGACCTATTTATAGCTTAATGGAATTTTAAAATAAACGAGATAACTCAATTGTATTTAATTTAGTAATTTTGACAGGCAAGGGTGGCTGTAATCCCAGCTACTCAGAAAAATGAGAAAGGACAATAGTTTGAGCCCAGGAATTGAAAACCAGCCTAGGCAGCACAGCAAGACCTAAGTTCAACAAACAAACAAACAAACAAACAAACAACAAACAAACATAACCAGAGTATAATTTAGTCCTTTTAAACCAGCACTAGTCTAGTATATATAAAAATAATTTATAGGCTGGGCATGGTGGTAAATGCCTGTAATCCCAGCAGTTTGGGAGGTTGATGTGGGCGGATCACTTGAGGCCAGGAGCTTGAGAACAGCCTGGCCAGCATGGCAAAAACTTGTCTCTACTAAAAATGCAAAAAAAAAAAAAAAAAAAAAAAAATTAGCTGGGCGTGGTGGCACATGCGCATAATCTCAATTACTCAGTAGGCTGAGGCAGGGAATCATTTGAACCTAGGTGGCGGAGGTTTCAGTGAGCCAAGACTGCACCACTGTACTCCAGCCTGAGCGACAGAGTGAGACTGTCTCAAATAAATAGATAGATTCGATAAAAAAAAAATTTATAAATGAAGGGAATAGTTCTCATATTAGGAAACTTACCCTAGATGTTTTCCTTCATCACCTCAGCAATTTTTGCTTGTTTGTTTCCTTTAAAGCACGTAACTGCAATCTGTCATTTCTTCGTTTGTCTTTAATTTTTTGCCTGTTTCTCTCAGCAGCATTTAATCTCCTTGAGGTCTCACATTGATTTTTGTTGTTGTTGTTGTTGGAGACAGGGTCTCAATCCCTGCTCACTGCAGCCTCAACCTCCTCGGCTCAAGAATCCTCCCACCTCAGCCTCCCAAGTAGCTGGGATTATAGGCACAAGCCATCATGCCCGGCTAATTTTTGTAGAGACAGGATTTCGTCATGTTGGCCAGGGTGGTATAAAACTCCTGAGCTCAGGCCATCTGCCCGCCTGGGCCTCCCTAAGTGCTAGGAGCATAGGCATGTACCATGGTTCCTGGCCCACGTTGGTCTTATTTACCATAGTGGCTCCAGCATTTAGTATGTGCTCAGAAAACATTGTGTGAATGTTAATAACACTGTTTTTCAGAAAGGGGTGCTTGTTGAACATTTAATATGTGCTAGGCAATGATACTAAATTTGAGTATCACTATGTCATGCAAATCAAGATCATGAATAAATGTGATTCATTTATGATGTGGTTCTCCTTTTAAAATGTGTTTCAAAAAGATTATAAGTATAACCATATGAAAGCATCCTGTCCTCTCTCCTAGTAAGTTATAGGCCCCACAGTCCCCATCCACCCTACCACTACTTTTTTTTTTTTTTTTTTTTTTTTTTTTTTTTT
>NW_020258649.1:55175-63579 GCF_003255815.1 Theropithecus gelada | reverse complement strand
CTACTTTTTTTTTTTTTTTTTTTTGAGATGGAGTCTTGCTCTGTCACCCAGGCTGGAGTGCAGTGGCACAATCTCAGCTCACTGCAACCTCCACCTCCCGGGTTCAAGCGATTCTTCTGCCTCAGCCTCCTGAGTAGCTGGGACTACAGGTGTATGCCACCACACCTGGCTAATTTTTGTATTTTTAGTAGAGACAGAGTTTCGCCATATTAGCCAGGCTGGTCTCAAACTCCTGACCTCGTGATCCGCCCGCCTCAGCCTCCCGAAGTGTGGGAATTACAGGCATGAGCCACTGCACCCTGCCTTTTTTTTTTTTTTTTCTTTTGTTCTTGAGATGGAGTTTCACTATTGCTGACCAGGCTGAGGTGTACTGGTGTGATCTTGGCTCACCACAACCTCCGTGTCCCGGGTTCAAATGATTCTTCTGCCTCAGCCTCCCGAGTAGCTGGGATTACAGGCACGCACTACCACACCTGGCTAATTTTGTATTTTTAGTAGAGGCGGGATTTCTCCATGTTGGTCAGGCTGGTCTCAAACTCCCGACCTCAGGTGATCCACCCGCCTCGGCCTCCCAAAGTGCTGGGATTACAGGCGTGAGCCACCGTGGCTGGCCTGAAGATCAAAATGACATTTGGAGGGCTCAAACAAACCAAATTGTAGCAGACCCCAACACCAAAAGGTTTTCATTAATGAAGAGAAATATCCATGGTGCATTATGTGTTTATAAGAAAATCTATGATAAGCAAACAAACAAATAAGCAAACCGCACTGGACATATTTTTGAAAATAGTGACACCTCCTTAAGAACCTCAGGCAGGTCCTTCAGGAGGTATTCCAGAAGAAGGCATTGTGATCATGGGAGATGATAGCTCCTAGCATGTTATTGTCCCTGAAGAACTTTCAGTGGGACAAGATGTGGAAGTGGAAGACAGTGGTATCGATGATCCTGACCCTGGGTAGGCTTAGGCTAATGTGTGTGTCTGTCTTTTAGTTTTTAACAAAAACCGACTTTTTTTTTTTTTTTTTTTGAGACAGAGTTTCGCTCTTGTCACCCAGGCTGGAGTACAATGGTGCGATCTCGGCTCACTACAACCTCTGCCTCCTGGGTTCAAGTGATTATCCTGCCTCAGCCTCCTGAGTAGCTGGGATTACAGGCGTGCGCCACCACACCCGGCTAACTTCTGTATTTTTAGTAGAGACAAGGTTTCACCTTGTTGCTCAGGCTGGTCTCGAACTCCTGACCTCAGGTGATCCGCCTGCCTCAGCCTCCCAAAGTGCTGGGATTATAGGCGTGAGCCATTGCGCCTGGCCACAATCACTTATTTTTATCATTATGGACACATAGCTATTTATTTTACACCTTGGATTGTACATCGAGGTATAAATGCCTTGATTTATAAATCAAGGTATAAATGTTTTTTATTTTGTTGCTTAAATTGTTTTAGTTTTAGCCAGTTGAAATGATAGTTGATTTTGTTGTCATTGTTATTGATTTGTTTAAGTTTTCTTCTTCCTACATAGCTCCTGTTTCCTCCAATTTCTATTTTTCTATGCATGTGTTTATTATATCCTTCATGGCCGGGTGCGGTGGCTCACGCCTGTAATCCCAGCACTTTGGGAAGCTGAGGTGGGTGGATCACGAGGTCAGGAGATCGAGACTATCCTGGCTAACACGGTGAAACCCCATCTCTACTAAAAATACAAAACAAAACAAAACCAATTAGCTGAGTGAGGTAGCGGGCACCTGTAGTCCCAGCTACTCAGGAGGCTGAGGCAGGAGAATGGCATGAACCCGAGAGGTGGAGCTTGCAGTGAGCTGAGATCTCACCACTGGACTCCAGCCTGGGCAACAGAGTGAGACTCTGTCTCAAAAATAAATAAATAAATAAAATAAAATAAAAAAATAAAAAATATCTTTCATATTAGACATTTTCCTCAAGTGTTTGAATATCTTTAGTGCTCTGCATATTTGAAGTGAAGGGAATAAAAAAGCCAGTGTGTTGGCCTGGCGTGGTGGCTCACGCCTGTAATCCCAGCACTTTGGGAGGCCAAGGCGGTGGATCACCTGAGGTCAGGAGTTCGAGACCAGCCTGCCCAACATGGCGAAACCTTGTCTCTACTAAAAATACAAAAAATGTACCGGGTGTGGTGGCGCATGCCTGTAATCCCAGCTACTCAGGAGGCTGAGACAGGAGAATTGATTGAACCCAGTAGGCAGAGGTTGCAGTGAACTGACATCACACCCCTACACTCCAGCCTGGGCAACGAGAGCAAAACTCTGTGTCCAAAAAAAAAAAAAAAAAAACCTGATGTGGGACCCTCTGAGCCTAAGAGGAACCCACTCACTTTATGCATCCCTGCCAGTGAAATGCATATCTTGAGTCACTATTCTCATGACTTAGCTCTCAGCTGACCATGACTGGTCAGCCTCCCAGACAAGACTCTGTAGAACTTAGTCCTAGAGGTGATGAAGACCTAGTTGCCACCCCTCTACAAAAAGAAATAGGGGATACAGGGAAAAGAAGGTGGGGTGGTGGTGTTTCATCATTCAATTGATATATGTGGTCACCTAAATAGTAACGTAGCTATTAGAGGAAATCATTCCTGCCTACAGCTGATGCATCCCATTACGGAGACTGCAGCTTGGATCTTCAGAGGCTCAATATCCCCCTTTGCTGTTTAGAGGGCAAAGTGTTGAGATAGACTTTCAGTGGCTGGACTGGGGATGCGGTGTTCCTTAAATAGCTTACAAACCTTTTTTTTTTTTTTATTTCAGTATTGCACTTTCAGTTCCAGGAGTACTTGGAGGCAATTTTTGCTTGTTTGTTTCCTTTAAAGCATATAACTGCAATCTGTCATTTATTCGTTTGTCTTTAATTTTTTGCCTCCCTAACTGCTAGGATTTTGAAGATACTATGATGTATATTGACTAAACTCTACTCTTTCCCTCCCTGACAATACTGTGATGAAGACCAAGCAGCCATGAGGAGGCCCATGTGGAAGTAGACAAAGAGCCTTTACCAACAGGCCAAGGCTGAACTCCCAGAAGACCCGGCCATGTGAGGGAGCTCCCATAGAAATAAAATCTCTATGTCGACTTAGGCAACTCCAGCTGATGCAATATGGAAAAAATATCAAGCTGTTCAGCTGAGTTATTCTTGATTTCCTGATCACAAATCATTAGCAAAATAAAACTGTTAGTAAGTTTTGGGTAGTTTGTTGCACTGCAAGAGAAAACCAAAACAGGGCCTTTTAAAAAATTTCTTTTCAGTTGGGCGCGGTGGCTCATGCCTGTAATCCCAGCACTTTGGGAGGCCAAGGCAGGCAGATCACAGGGTCAGGAGATCGAGACCATCCTGGCTAACACAGTGAAACCCCGTCTTTAATAAAAAATACAAAAAATTAGCCAGGCATGGTGGCATGCGCCTGGAGTCCCCGCTACTCAGAAGGCTGAGGCAAGAGAATCGCTTGAACTGGGAGGCGGAAGTTGCAGTAAGCCAAGATTGTGCCACTGCACTCCAGCTTGGGCGACAGAACGAGACTCCATTTCAAAAAAATAAATAAATAAAAATTCCTTTTCTGTGTTTTAATATGCTATGGCTGCTGCCCTAACAAAACACCATGAACTGGGTGGCTTAAACAATTAATTATCTCACCGTTCTGGAGGCTGAAAGCTCAATGTTAAGGTACTGGCAGGATTGATTTGATTCTAGGGCCCCTCTTCTTGGCTTTGCAGATGGCCATGTTCATTCTATGTCTTCACATGGTCTTTCGTCTGTTCTCACACATCCCCAGTATCCCTTTGTGAGCCCAAATTTCCTCTTCTTACAAGGACACCAGTCAGATTGTATTAAGGCCCATCCTAAGAGCCTCATCTTAATCATTTTAACTCTTTTTTTATTGATTTTTAAAACTTTTATTCTTCTGACATAGGGTCTCTCTTTGCTATACATTACAGGCTATAGTGTAGGGGCATGATCTTGGCTCACTGCAACCTCCACCTAGCTTGTTCAAACGACTCTCATGCCTCAGCCTCCTGAGGAGCTGGGATTACAGGCACGTGCAACCACACCCAGCTCATTTTTGTATTTTTAGTAGAGACAAGGTTTTACCATATTGGTCAGGATGGTCTCGAACTCCTGGCCTAGAGTGACCTGCCCACCTCGGCCTCCCAAAGTACTGGGATTACAGGTGTGAGCCACCATGCCCTGCCCACTTTAACTCTTTAAAAGCACTTCCAAATACGGTTACATTCTGAGGTACTGGGGATTAAGTCTTCACCATATAGATTATGGGATTAATACAATTCAGACTATAAATTATGGATTAAGGAGTTTCAAAATAGAGCAAAATTACATATATGTGTTCAATGTACCATTTTTTTTTCCCCAGCAGTCCCTGGTTTGTTTTCCCACATTACGAACTCAGTGCCCAAGTGCCCATGGATTCAAAACAACACACCACAACATAATAAGCCCCTTTAAAATGGCTTTTAAGCCTAGTTCATTTTACCCTTTATATTGAACAGGGCATCTGTTTAATGAACACCAAGCATAAGGCAGAAAATATGGTATACAAGATGAAAAAGGAAGTTTGCCCATAAATCACGTGGGTAGAACCAGTTTTTTAAACAATGGATAAAGGGCAAATAATGTTTATAGTCATTCTGGAATCACAAATCTGGGAAAATTACCCAGTAAAAGCACTGCAAAAATAAAAGCCTTCTGAGTGCTTGTATGTGACACCTGCTGGGCCAATTTATTAGTAATATTAATAAAGTCAATTATTTGATGTTATACAGTTAGCTTTCTGTTTTGATTGCTTATTGCTGCAAACGAAAAACTTTAGAGGCTTAAAGCAATAACAACCACTTGTTACCTTTCAATTATGTGCGTTATCCTGGCAGTTCTGTGGGTCTGGCTTTTGGGTGATTGCAGCCATTGGTCAGTCATTGGGCCTGAAGTCACCTGGAAGATCCATTAGGATAACTTCTTCTATCCATGGGGCCTCTCCCTCATGGTCCCTCTCTCAGGATAGCTGGACTTCAACATGGTGGTTCAGAGCACTCCCAAAATTGCAGAAATGGTAGCTGCCTGCGATCAGATATCACAGAACATGACTTCCTCTGCCTTCTACTGTTTAAAGCAAATCAGAGACCAGCATCAATTCACTATGGGAGGAGACTCCACAGGGTGTGACTATCAGGAGATGTGGTTCACGGGGCCCATTGTAGAGGCCAGCTGTCCCACGCTCCTTCTGGACTTTTTGGGTAAATCACTTCATCTTTTTGAGCTGGGGCAACTGCAATAGTCTCCTATTTGCTCTCCCTATTCTACTTTTGCCCCTCTTCAGTCCATTATCTTCTGCAGACAGACAGATCCCGTAAAACATACGTCAGGATCAGGTGTGGTGTCTCACACCTGTAATCCTAGCACTTTGGAAGGCTAAGACAGGAGGATCACTTGAGGCCAGAAATTCAAGACCAGTCTGGGCAACATAGTGAGACCCCATCTCTATGAAACTAAAAATGAAAATAAAATTATCTGGGTGTCATGGTGCACACCTATATTCCCAGCTGCTAGGGAGACTGAACCAGGATGATAACTGGAGTCCAGAAGTTGGAGGCTGCAATGAGCTATAATTGCACCACTGCACTCCATCCTGGGTGACAGAGAAAGACCCCAACTCTAAAATAAATAAATAAATAAAAACCTCTGATCAATCGGCTCTCAGGTCAAAACCCACTGATGCTTCCCGCTGAGAATAAAGCTGAAGTTAGTTCCTGCAAGTTCCCACATGGTCCTCCCACTCTTCCCTCTATCCCACGCCATCCTCCAATCTTATCTTCTATTCCTTTCTTGTATTTCACTCTATGCAGCCACACATTCTTGTTCCTCATAAGGACTCCAGGTTCTCCTCCCTCCATCTTTTCACTTGCTGTTCCCTCTGCTTGGAATGCTGTTCCCTGCATATTACCCACTCACTCCCTCATCTCCTTCCAGTCTTTACCCAAATGTAACTTCAGTGAGGACTTCCCTGATCATCATCTTTTAAATAACTACCTCCCACCTAGCTGTCATTCCATGTCCCAATTCCTTGCTCCACTTCTCCCTTGAAAGCACTTATTGCCACCTAATATGCTCAGTGATTTACTGACCTTTTTTTTGGTTGTTGTTCTTTTGAGACAGAGTCTCACTCTGTCACACAGGCTGGAGTGCAATGGCACGATCTCAGCTCAATGCAACCTCCGCCACCTGGGTTCAAGCAAGTCTCCTGCCTCAGCCTCCCGAGTAGCTGAGATTACAGGAGCGCACCACCACGTCTGGCTAATACTTGTATTATTAGTAGAGACGGGGTTTCACCATGTTGGTCAGGCTGGTCTCAAACTCCTGACCTTGTGATCCGCCCACCTCAGCCTCCCAGAGTGCTGGGATTACAGGCATGAGCCACTACACCTGGCCTTACTGACTTATTCAGCATAGTTTCTTCCATGCTCACATGACTGTAAACTCTTTGACATGATGGAACAACTTTGAGATATAATTTACATAACATAGTATTTACCCTCTAACAGTACACAATTCCATAGCTTTGAGTATCATAACAGAGTCATGTTATCATCACCACTGTCTAATTTGAATGTTTGATTGACTGGACTTTGGAGATCCTTTATTGTTCCCACACAGGGAAATCAAAACCTAGAGAAATCAAGTGATTGCCCAAGGTCACCTGGCTGACTAATGACAAAAACTGAGCTGGAATCCAAGACTTTAGTTCTCAGTCCAGAGCTCTGCCTACCACAGCATTTCAGGTTTCTACATCAATGGTGCCCTGATTTTTTATTTAGTCCTATAAGTTAAAGATATACTTGGTTAGCCAAAGATTTTTTTCTTTTTTTTTTTTTTGAGATGAAATTTCACTCCTGTTGCCCAGGCTGGAATGCAATGGTGTGATCTCGGCTCGCCACAACCTCCGCCTCCCAGATTCAAGTGATTCTGCTGCTCAGCCTCCCCAGTAGCTGGGATTATAGGCATGTGCCACCATGCCCAGCTAATTTTGTATTTTTAGTAGAGACAGGATTTCTCCATGTTGGTCAGGCTGGTCTCAAACTGCCGACCCCAGGTGATCCGCCCACCTCGGCCTCCCAAAGCCACCGTGCCTAGCTGCCAAAGATTTTTATAACCCCCAAAAAGCATCATTCTCCCTTCTCTAGAAAACCACTTTTTTTTTCCTCTAACAGTTTTGTGGCCTAACATAATTTTAGAAAAACAAAAATAAAAACACTGTGCTTTGCTGTAGGAACTTATTTTTAAAAATGCCATTGCCTTCAAAATGCACAGTGGGTAAAGCTTGACATAAATCCTGTAGAGGGAAAAAAGGATGAAGAAGCTGAGGTACCAAAATCACCCACCATCGTGACTGATGGTGCTAACATTTGGTGACTGACATAGAAGATTCTAGTAGTTGTTTGTCTATAGACTCAGAAGCTTCTTTGAGCTGGAAGGAACCTTGGTAATTGTCTATGAGGAAAGAGAGCCCCAGAAAAAGCAAGCCTTGTGACCGGAGTCACGGGGCAGAGCTAGGGCTTTCCAATCCTTAGCCTGATGATGTTCTAGGTCAGAATGCTTTCAAGGATCCAAGGAAAAGCCTTTTTATTTAAAATGAGCGAGTGCAAATTGAGAAGTTATTAGGTTGGAGCAAAAGTAATTGCGGTTTTTGCCATTGCTTTTAACACACCAACCTAATACGTTGAAATTACTTTTGCACTAACCTAATATGTTGAAAGTCAAAAAAGTATATTTGCAGTGATAAACACTGTTGAACCCTTACTACGATTCAGGAACTTCTCTATGCCTTGAAATGGATTGAGCATCTTTCCCTGAGCTGTTGGTCAACTTTCACCAGGTTATGTTGCAGCAACAACCCCGAAATCTCATTGGCTTACAGCAACAGAGGTTTCCTTCTTGTACATTGTATGTTGTTTGTGATAGCTTGTGATCTGCCCATATGGTATCTTCAATGCAGGATCCAGGGCCATCATGGAATCTGGCAGTGTTTGAAGGGCTGTCAAGCTTTTTTTTAAACCTTTTTTTTTTAGACGGAGTTTCTCTGTTATTGCCCAGGCTGGAATGCAATGGCATGATCTCGGCTCACTACAACCTGTGCCTTCCAGGTTCAAGAGATTCTTCTGCCTCAGCTTCCCGAGTAGCTGGGATTACAGGCACCTGCCACCACATCCAGCTAATTTTCATATTTTTAGTAGAGATGGGGTTTCACTACATTGGCCAGGCTGGTTTCGAACCTCTGTCTCCTGCGTTCAAGCAATTCTCCTGCCTCAGCCTCCGGAGTAGCTGGGATTATAGGTGTCATAACCACGCCCGGCTAATTTTTTTGTATTTTTATG
>NW_020258649.1:46545-54941 GCF_003255815.1 Theropithecus gelada | reverse complement strand
CATAAAAATACAAAAAAATTAGCCGGGCGTGGTTATGACACCTATAATCCCAGCTACTCCGGAGGCTGAGGCAGGAGAATTGCTTGAACGCAGGAGACAGAGGTTCGAAACCAGCCTGGCCAATGTAGTGAAACCCCATCTCTACTAAAAATATGAAAATTAGCTGGATGTGGTGGCAGGCGCCTGTAATCCCAGCTACTCGGGAAGCTGAGGCAGAAGAATCTCTTGAACCTGGAAGGCACAGGTTGTAGTGGGCCGAGATCATGCCATTGCATTCCAGCCTGGGCAATAACAGAGAAACTCCGTCTAAAAAAAAAAAGTTTAAAAAAAAGCTTGACAGCCCTTCAAACACTGCCAGATTCCATGATGGCCCTGGATCCTGCATTGAAGATACCATATGGGCAGATCACAAGCTATCAGAAACAACACACAATGTACAAGAAGGAAACCTCTGTTGCTGTAAGCCAATGAGATTTCGGGGTTGTTGCTGCAACATAACCTGGTGAAAGTTGACCAACAGCTCAGGGAAAGATGCTCAATCCATTTCAAGGCATAGAGAAGTTCCTGAATCGTAGTAAGGGTTCAACAGTGTTTATCACTGCAAATATACTTTTTTGACTTTCAACATATTAGGTTAGTGCAAAAGTAATTTCAACGTATTAGGTTGGTGTGTTAAAAGCAATGGCAAAAACCGCAATTACTTTTGCTCCAACCTAATAACTTCTCAATTTGCACTCGCTCATTTTAAATAAGAAGGCTTTTCCTTGGATCCTTGAAAGCATTCTGACCTAGAACATCATCAGGCTAAGGATTGGAAAGCCCTAGCTCTGCCCCGTGACTCCAATCACAAGGCTTGCTTTTTCTGGGGCTCTCTTTCCTCATAGACAATTACCAAGGTTCCTTCCAGCTCAAAGAAGCTTCTGAGTCTATAGACAAACAACTACTAGAATCTTCTATGTCAGTCACCAAATGTTAGCACCATCAGTCACGATGGTGGGTGATTTTGGTACCTCAGCTTCTTCATCCTTTTTTCCCTCTACAGGATTTATGTCAAGCTTTACCCACTGTGCATTTTGAAGGCAATGGCATTTTTAAAAATAAGTTCCTACAGCAAAGCACAGTGTTTTTATTTTTGTTTTTCTAAAATTATGTTGGGCCACAAAACTGTTAGAGGAAAAAAAAAAGTGGTTTTCTAGAGAAGGGAGAATGATGCTTTTGGGGGGTTATAAAAATCTTTGGCAGCTAGGCACGGTGGCTTTGGGAGGCCGAGGTGGGCGGATCACCTGGGGTCGGCAGTTTGAGACCAGCCTGACCAACATGGAGAAATCCTGTCTCTACTAAAAATACAAAATTAGCTGGGCAAGGTGGCACATGCCTATAATCCCAGCTACTGGGGAGGCTGAGCAGCAGAATCACTTGAATCTGGGAGGCGGAGGTTGTGGCGAGCCGAGATCACACCATTGCATTCCAGCCTGGGCAACAGGAGTGAAATTTCATCTCAAAAAAAAAAAAAAGAAAAAAATCTTTGGCTAACCAAGTATATCTTTAACTTATAGGACTAAATAAAAAATCAGGGCACCATTGATGTAGAAACCTGAAATGCTGTGGTAGGCAGAGCTCTGGACTGAGAACTAAAGTCTTGGATTCCAGCTCAGTTTTTGTCATTAGTCAGCCAGGTGACCTTGGGCAATCACTTGATTTCTCTAGGTTTTGATTTCCCTGTGTGGGAACAATAAAGGATCTGCAAAGTCCAGTCAATCAAACATTCAAATTAGACAGTGGTGATGATAACATGACTCTGTTATGATACTCAAAGCTATGGAATTGTGTACTGTTAGAGGGTAAATACTATGTTATGTAAATTATATCTCAAAGTTGTTCCATCATGTCAAAGAGTTTACAGTCATGTGAGCATGGAAGAAACTATGCTGAATAAGTCAGTAAGGCCAGGTGTAGTGGCTCATGCCTGTAATCCCAGCACTCTGGGAGGCCGAGGTGGGCGGATCACAAGGTCAGGAGTTCGAGACCAGCCTGACCAACATGGTGAAACCCCGTCTCTACTAATAATACAAGTATTAGCCAGACGTGGTGGTGCGCTCCTGTAATCTCAGCTACTCGGGAGGCTGAGGCAGGAGACTTGCTTGAACCCAGGTGGCGGAGGTTGCATTGAGCTGAGATCGTGCCATTGCACTCCAGCCTGTGTGACAGAGTGAGACTCTGTCTCAAAAGAACAACAACCGAAAAAAAGGTCAGTAAATCACTGAGCATATTAGGTGGCAATAAGTGCTTTCAAGGGAGAAGTGGAGCAAGGAATTGGGACATGGAATGACAGCTAGGTGGGAGGTAGTTATTTAAAAGATGATGATCAGGGAAGTCCTCACTGAAGTTACTTTGGGTAAAGACTGGAAGGAGATGAGGGAGTGAGTGGGTAATATGCAGGGAACAGCATTCCAAGCAGAGGGAACAGCAAGTGAAAAGATGGAGGGAGGAGAACCTGGAGTCCTTATGAGGAACAAGAATGTGTGGCTGCATAGAGTGAAATACAAGAAAGGAATAGAAGATAAGATTGGAGGATGGCGTGGGATAGAGGGAAGAGTGGGAGGACCATGTGGGAACTTGCAGGAACTAACTTCAGCTTTATTCTCAGCGGGAAGCAGCAGTGGGTTTTGACCTGAGAGCCGATTGATCAGAGGTTTTTATTTATTTATTTATTTTAGAGTTGGGGTCTTTCTCTGTCACCCAGGATGGAGTGCAGTGGTGCAATTATAGCTCATTGCAGCCTCCAACTTTTGGACTCCAGTTATCATCCTGGTTCAGTCTCCCTAGTAGCTGGGAATATAGGTGTGCACCATGACACCCAGATCATTTTATTTTCATTTTTAGTTTCATAGAGATGGGGTCTCACTATGTTGCCCAGACTGGTCTTGAATTTCTGGCCTCAAGTGATCCTCCTGTCTTAGCCTTCCAAAGTGCTAGGATTACAGGTGTGAGACACCACACCTGATCCTGACGTATGTTTTACGGGATCTGTCTGTCTGCAGAAGATAATGGACTGAAGAGGGGCAAAAGTAGAATAGGGAGAGCAAATAGGAGACTATTGCAGTTGCCCCAGCTCAAAAAGATGAAGTGATTTACCCAAAAAGTCCAGAAGGAGCGTGGGACAGCTGGCCTCTACAATGGGCCCCGTGAACCACATCTCCTGATAGTCACACCCTGTGGAGTCTCCTCCCATAGTGAATTGATGCTGGTCTCTGATTTGCTTTAAACAGTAGAAGGCAGAGGAAGTCATGTTCTGTGATATCTGATCGCAGGCAGCTACCATTTCTGCAATTTTGGGAGTGCTCTGAACCACCATGTTGAAGTCCAGCTATCCTGAGAGAGGGACCATGAGGGAGAGGCCCCATGGATAGAAGAAGTTATCCTAATGGATCTTCCAGGTGACTTCAGGCCCAATGACTGACCAATGGCTGCAATCACCCAAAAGCCAGACCCACAGAACTGCCAGGATAACGCACATAATTGAAAGGTAACAAGTGGTTGTTATTGCTTTAAGCCTCTAAAGTTTTTCGTTTGCAGCAATAAGCAATCAAAACAGAAAGCTAACTGTATAACATCAAATAATTGACTTTATTAATATTACTAATAAATTGGCCTAGCAGGTGTCACATACAAGCACTCAGAAGGCTTTTATTTTTGCAGTGCTTTTACTGGGTAATTTTCCCAGATTTGTGATTCCAGAATGACTATAAACATTATTTGCCCTTTATCCATTGTTTAAAAAACTGGTTCTACCCACGTGATTTGTGGGCAAACTTCCTTTTTCATCTTGTATACCATATTTTCTGCCTTATGCTTGGTGTTCATTAAACAGATGCCCTGTTCAATATAAAGGGTAAAATGAACTAGGCTTAAAAGCCATTTTAAAGGGGCTTATTATGTTGTGGTGTGTTGTTTTGAATCCATGGGCACTTGGGCACTGAGTTCGTAATGTGGGAAAACAAACCAGGGACTGCTGGGGGAAAAAAATGGTACATTGAACACATATATGTAATTTTGCTCTATTTTGAAACTCCTTAATCCATAATTTATAGTCTGAATTGTATTAATCCCATAATCCATATGTTGAAGACTTAATCCCCAGTACCTCAGAATGTAACCGTATTTGGAAGTGCTTTTAAAGAGTTAAAGTGGGCAGGGCATGGTGGCTCACACCTGTAATCCCAGTACTTTGGGAGGCCGAGGTGGGCAGGTCACTCTAGGCCAGGAGTTCGAGACCATCCTGACCAATATGGTAAAACCTTGTCTCTACTAAAAATACAAAAATGATCTGGGTGTGGTTGCACGTGCCTGTAATCCCAGCTCCTCAGGAGGCTGAGGCATGAGAGTCGTTTGAACAAGCTAGGTGAAGGTTGCAGTGAGCCAAGATCATGCCCCTACACTATAGCCTATAATGTATAGCAAAGAGAGACCCTAGAATAAAAGTTTTAAAAATCAATAAAAAAAGAGTTAAAATGATTAAGATGAGGCTCTTAGGATGGGCCTTAATACAATCTGACTGGCGTCCTTGTAAGAAGAGGAAATTTGGGCTCACAAAGGGATACTGGGGATGTGTGAAAACAGATGAAAGACCATGTGAAGACATAGAATGAACATGGCCATCTGCAAAGCCAAGAAGAGGGGCCCTAGAATCAAATCAATCCTGCCAGTACCTTAACATTGAACTTTCAGCCTCCAGAACGGTGAGATAATTAATTGTTTAAGCCACCCAGTTCATGGTGTTTTGTTAGGGCAGCAGCCATAGCATATTAAAACACAGAAAAGGAATTTTTATTTATTTATTTTTTTGAAATGGAGTCTCGTTCTGTCGCCCAAGCTGGAGTGCAGTGGCACAATCTTGGCTTACTGCAACTTCCGCCTCCCAGTTCAAGCGATTCTCTTGCCTCAGCCTTCTGAGTAGCGGGGACTCCAGGCGCATGCCACCATGCCTGGCTAATTTTTTGTATTTTTTATTAAAGACGGGGTTTCACTGTGTTAGCCAGGATGGTCTCGATCTCCTGACCCTGTGATCTGCCTGCCTTGGCCTCCCAAAGTGCTGGGATTACAGGCATGAGCCACCGCGCCCAACTGAAAAGAAATTTTTTAAAAGGCCCTGTTTTGGTTTTCTCTTGCAGTGCAACAAACTACCCAAAACTTACTAACAGTTTTATTTTGCTAATGATTTGTGATCAGGAAATCAAGAATAACTCAGCTGAACAGCTTGATATTTTTTCCATATTGCATCAGCTGGAGTTGCCTAAGTCGACATAGAGATTTTATTTCTATGGGAGCTCCCTCACATGGCCGGGTCTTCTGGGAGTTCAGCCTTGGCCTGTTGGTAAAGGCTCTTTGTCTACTTCCACATGGGCCTCCTCATGGCTGCTTGGTCTTCATCACAGTATTGTCAGGGAGGGAAAGAGTAGAGTTTAGTCAATATACATCATAGTATCTTCAAAATCCTAGCAGTTAGGGAGGCAAAAAATTAAAGACAAACGAATAAATGACAGATTGCAGTTATATGCTTTAAAGGAAACAAACAAGCAAAAATTGCCTCCAAGTACTCCTGGAACTGAAAGTGCAATACTGAAATAAAAAAAAAAAAAAGGTTTGTAAGCTATTTAAGGAACACCGCATCCCCAGTCCAGCCACTGAAAGTCTATCTCAACACTTTGCCCTCTAAACAGCAAAGGGGGATATTGAGCCTCTGAAGATCCAAGCTGCAGTCTCCGTAATGGGATGCATCAGCTGTAGGCAGGAATGATTTCCTCTAATAGCTACGTTACTATTTAGGTGACCACATATATCAATTGAATGATGAAACACCACCACCCCACCTTCTTTTCCCTGTATCCCCTATTTCTTTTTGTAGAGGGGTGGCAACTAGGTCTTCATCACCTCTAGGACTAAGTTCTACAGAGTCTTGTCTGGGAGGCTGACCAGTCATGGTCAGCTGAGAGCTAAGTCATGAGAATAGTGACTCAAGATATGCATTTCACTGGCAGGGATGCATAAAGTGAGTGGGTTCCTCTTAGGCTCAGAGGGTCCCACATCAGGTTTTTTTTTTTTTTTTTTTGGACACAGAGTTTTGCTCTCGTTGCCCAGGCTGGAGTGTAGGGGTGTGATGTCAGTTCACTGCAACCTCTGCCTACTGGGTTCAATCAATTCTCCTGTCTCAGCCTCCTGAGTAGCTGGGATTACAGGCATGCGCCACCACACCCGGTACATTTTTTGTATTTTTAGTAGAGACAAGGTTTCGCCATGTTGGGCAGGCTGGTCTCGAACTCCTGACCTCAGGTGATCCACCGCCTTGGCCTCCCAAAGTGCTGGGATTACAGGCGTGAGCCACCACGCCAGGCCAACACACTGGCTTTTTTATTCCCTTCACTTCAAATATGCAGAGCACTAAAGATATTCAAACACTTGAGGAAAATGTCTAATATGAAAGATATTTTTTATTTTTTTATTTTATTTTATTTATTTATTTATTTTTGAGACAGAGTCTCACTCTGTTGCCCAGGCTGGAGTCCAGTGGTGAGATCTCAGCTCACTGCAAGCTCCACCTCTCGGGTTCATGCCATTCTCCTGCCTCAGCCTCCTGAGTAGCTGGGACTACAGGTGCCCGCTACCTCACTCAGCTAATTGGTTTTGTTTTGTTTTGTATTTTTAGTAGAGATGGGGTTTCACCGTGTTAGCCAGGATAGTCTCGATCTCCTGACCTCGTGATCCACCCACCTCAGCTTCCCAAAGTGCTGGGATTACAGGCGTGAGCCACCGCACCCGGCCATGAAGGATATAATAAACACATGCATAGAAAAATAGAAATTGGAGGAAACAGGAGCTATGTAGGAAGAAGAAAACTTAAACAAATCAATAACAATGGCAACAAAATCAACTATCATTTCAACTGGCTAAAACTAAAACAATTTAAGCAACAAAATAAAAAACATTTATACCTTGATTTATAAATCAAGGCATTTATACCTCGATGTACAATCCAAGGTGTAAAATAAATAGCTATGTGTCCATAATGATAAAAATAAGTGATTGTGGCCAGGCGCAATGGCTCACGCCTATAATCCCAGCACTTTGGGAGGCTGAGGCAGGCGGATCACCTGAGGTCAGGAGTTCGAGACCAGCCTGAGCAACAAGGTGAAACCTTGTCTCTACTAAAAATACAGAAGTTAGCCGGGTGTGGTGGCGCACGCCTGTAATCCCAGCTACTCAGGAGGCTGAGGCAGGATAATCACTTGAACCCAGGAGGCAGAGGTTGTAGTGAGCCGAGATCGCACCATTGTACTCCAGCCTGGGTGACAAGAGCGAAACTCTGTCTCCAAAAAAAAAAAAAAAAAAAGTCGGTTTTTGTTAAAAACTAAAAGACAGACACACACATTAGCCTAAGCCTACCCAGGGTCAGGATCATCGATACCACTGTCTTCCACTTCCACATCTTGTCCCACTGAAAGTTCTTCAGGGACAATAACATGCTAGGAGCTATCATCTCCCATGATCACAATGCCTTCTTCTGGAATACCTCCTGAAGGACCTGCCTGAGGTTCTTAAGGAGGTGTCACTATTTTCAAAAATATGTCCAGTGCGGTTTGCTTATTTGTTTGTTTGCTTATCATAGATTTTCTTATAAACACATAATGCACCATGGATATTTCTCTTCATTAATGAAAACCTTTTGGTGTTGGGGTCTGCTACAATTTGGTTTGTTTGAGCCCTCCAAATGTCATTTTGATCTTCAGGCCAGCCACGGTGGCTCACGCCTGTAATCCCAGCACTTTGGGAGGCCGAGGCGGGTGGATCACCTGAGGTCGGGAGTTTGAGACCAGCCTGACCAACATGGAGAAATCCCGCCTCTACTAAAAATACAAAATTAGCCAGGTGTGGTAGTGCGTGCCTGTAATCCCAGCTACTCGGGAGGCTGAGGCAGAAGAATCATTTGAACCCGGGACACGGAGGTTGTGGTGAGCCAAGATCACACCAGTACACCTCAGCCTGGTCAGCAATAGTGAAACTCCATCTCAAGAACAAAAGAAAAAAAAAAAAAAAAGGCAGGGTGCAGTGGCTCATGCCTGTAATTCCCACACTTCGGGAGGCTGAGGCGGGCGGATCACGAGGTCAGGAGTTTGAGACCAGCCTGGCTAATATGGCGAAACTCTGTCTCTACTAAAAATACAAAAATTAGCCAGGTGTGGTGGCATACACCTGTAGTCCCAGCTACTCAGGAGGCTGAGGCAGAAGAATCGCTTGAACCCGGGAGGTGGAGGTTGCAGTGAGCTGAGATTGTGCCACTGCACTCCAGCCTGGGTGACAGAGCAAGACTCCATCTCAAAAAAAAAAAAAAAAAAAAGTAG
>NW_020258649.1:26789-46445 GCF_003255815.1 Theropithecus gelada | reverse complement strand
AAAAAAAAAAAAAAAAAAAAAAAAAAAAAAAAAGTAGTGGTAGGGTGGATGGGGACTGTGGGGCCTATAACTTACTAGGAGAGAGGACAGGATGCTTTCATATGGTTATACTTATAATCTTTTTGAAACACATTTTAAAAGGAGAACCACATCATAAATGAATCACATTTATTCATGATCTTGATTTGCATGACATAGTGATACTCAAATTTAGTATCATTGCCTAGCACATATTAAATGTTCAACAAGCACCCCTTTCTGAAAAACAGTGTTATTAACATTCACACAATGTTTTCTGAGCACATACTAAATGCTGGAGCCACTATGGTAAATAAGACCAACGTGGGCCAGGAACCATGGTACATGCCTATGCTCCTAGCACTTAGGGAGGCCCAGGCGGGCAGATGGCCTGAGCTCAGGAGTTTTATACCACCCTGGCCAACATGACGAAATCCTGTCTCTACAAAAATTAGCCGGGCATGATGGCTTGTGCCTATAATCCCAGCTACTTGGGAGGCTGAGGTGGGAGGATTCTTGAGCCGAGGAGGTTGAGGCTGCAGTGAGCAGGGATTGAGACCCTGTCTCCAACAACAACAACAACAAAAATCAATGTGAGACCTCAAGGAGATTAAATGCTGCTGAGAGAAACAGGCAAAAAATTAAAGACAAACGAAGAAATGACAGATTGCAGTTACGTGCTTTAAAGGAAACAAACAAGCAAAAATTGCTGAGGTGATGAAGGAAAACATCTAGGGTAAGTTTCCTAATATGAGAACTATTCCCTTCATTTATAAATTTTTTTTTTATCGAATCTATCTATTTATTTGAGACAGTCTCACTCTGTCGCTCAGGCTGGAGTACAGTGGTGCAGTCTTGGCTCACTGAAACCTCCGCCACCTAGGTTCAAATGATTCCCTGCCTCAGCCTACTGAGTAATTGAGATTATGCGCATGTGCCACCACGCCCAGCTAATTTTTTTTTTTTTTTTTTTTTTTTTGCATTTTTAGTAGAGACAAGTTTTTGCCATGCTGGCCAGGCTGTTCTCAAGCTCCTGGCCTCAAGTGATCCGCCCACATCAACCTCCCAAACTGCTGGGATTACAGGCATTTACCACCATGCCCAGCCTATAAATTATTTTTATATATACTAGACTAGTGCTGGTTTAAAAGGACTAAATTATACTCTGGTTATGTTTGTTTGTTGTTTGTTTGTTTGTTTGTTTGTTTGTTGAACTTAGGTCTTGCTGTGCTGCCTAGGCTGGTTTTCAATTCCTGGGCTCAAACTATTGTCCTTTCTCATTTTTCTGAGTAGCTGGGATTACAGCCACCCTCGCCTGTCAAAATTACTAAATTAAATACAATTGAGTTATCTCATTTATTTTAAAATTCCATTAAGCTATAAATAGGTCAGGTGTAGTGGCTCATGTCTGTATTCCCAGCACTTTGAGAGGCAGAGACAAGAGGATCACTTGAGGTCAGGAGTTCAAGACCAGCCTGGCCAACATGGGGCCAACCCCGTCTCTACTAAAAATACAAATAGTAGCCAGGTGTGGTGGCAGGTGCTGTAATTGCAGCTACTTGGGAGGAGGCTGAGGCAGGAGAATCACTTGAACCTGGGAGGCAGAGGTGGCAGTGAACTGAGATTGTGCCACTGCTCTCCAGCCTTGGCGATACAGGGAGACTCCCTTTCAAACAAACAAACAAACAAAAAACGCTATAAATGAAAGATGACATCGTTGCTAAAATTTTCTTCTGCTTATTTATCTATAATTTTGTTTCAGTTAGTAAAATAAATCATTGGTAAAGTAATTTCTTTAAAGTTTTTCAACAGGTGGTTATAATGCAACATTCCATTACTTGTAGCAACATGTTGCAAATTTAAGTACTAGATCAAATACTAAGTTTGGCCATCCTTCAGGGAAAAAAAAAAAAAAAAAAAGCCATGCAATTTTGATAGTTACTTATAGTCCCAGGCAACTAATCCCAGACTTCTGGATTTAATGGGCCAGTGAGGAAAAAATTCAGAGTGGGTGTTGAAAGTATTCACAAAGGGATACCAGCTTTACCTTTTTAAAATGGGAAGAAGATAATATGAGAACACGGGAAGGTCATATAAATTTAATAATTTAGTTTTATAACAGCACATGGTCTTTATTGAACTCATTTTGCCATAAACTGGCAAAAACTGTTAAGGACGTGTGCCCATCCATCAGTGTTTATTCACACAATCAAAGACACACGTGGGCTTCTGGTTTGTATACCCAGAAACTGTAATACAGTATTTTGCCTGGAGATGATCAGACTGGATTTCAGGGCTGAGTTCTCACTAAGCCAGCTCATATGCAGGCATTCGTTTATCACTGGAGCATGTATATTTACAGTGACTCAAGACTCATATCCATTCTGTGATTTCTAGGAATGACCCCAAACAGAGAATCAAAGTGAATAAAAGCCAAATGGAGTTGGATGGGTTTAAGGAAAATTTCATCCAGGCTATTAAAAAAAAAAAGTCTTGAATTCTTCCTAGTCCACAAAAGAACATATGCCTTGTATCTTGAATACTTTGGCTCATCTGGGACGGTGTTTGTATTTTGATAGTGTCGGATTCATACTGTTTCTGAGTTGTACTTTCCTTACTGTATAGCTCCCCATTTACTGACTAGAATATATTCTCATGAGCCAGACAAAAGGAGACAACTAATAACTTTATTTAATTTTTGTTTGAACCTTAATTCTTTTTTTTTTTTTTTTTTTTTTTTGAGACAGGTTTCATTCTGTCCCCCAGGCTGGTATGCAGTGGTGCAATCTCGGCTCATTGCAACCTTTGCCTCCTGGGTTCAAGTGATTCCGTAGCCTCAGCCTCACAAGTAGCTGGGATCACAAGCACATGCTACCACGCCCAGCTAATTTTTGTATTTTTTGTAGAGATGGGGTTTCGCCCGCCATGTTTTAAAATTCCATTAAGGCTGGTCTAGAAGCCCTGAGCTCGAAGCAATCCATTCTTCTCATCCTCCCAAAGTACAGGCATAAGCCACTGCATCTGGCCTTCTTAATTCATTTTTAAGTGATAATGATTTTAACAATGGAATGTCTTTCAATGTCCAAAAAGTAGATGTGCGCATATATATATATATATATATATATAAATAAAATATTTTCAAAGATTTGATGGTAAGATTTATCAGCCAAAATGGCCTATGGAAGAGAATGTGGGTAACAGAGGTAACAGAGTCCTTTTTATTTATTTATTTATTTATTTGAGACAGAGTCTTCCTTTGTCACCCAGGTAGGAGTGCAGTGGTGCGATCTCAGCTCACTGTGACCTCTGCCTCCTGGGTTCAAGTGATTCTCCTGCCTCAGCCTCCCGAGTAGCTGGGCCTACAGGTGCATGTCACCACACCCAGCTAATTTTTTGTAGTTTTAGTAGACACAGGGTTTCACCATGTTGGCCAGGCTGGTTACCAACTCTTGACCTCAGGTGATCCGCCTACCTCGGCCTCCCAAAGTGTTGGGATTACAGGCATGAGCCACCATGCCTGGCCATATTATTTTTTAATTAAAAAAAAATTGTTTTTTAATATAAAGGTAGAGTCTCAAAATGTTGCCCAGTGTGGTTTCCACCTCCTGGGTTCAGGTGATCCTCTTGCCTTGGCCTCCAAAAGTGTTGGGATTACAGGCTTGAGCAACCGTTCCTGGCCTATAGTTTCATTTATTTGTTTGTTTATTTTTTTGTGTGACAGGGTCTCATTCTGTCACCCAGGCTGCTCACTGCAGCCAAAACCTACTGGGCTCATGTGATCCTCCCACCTCAATCTCCTGAGTACCTGGGATGATAAGTGTGTGCCACCAAGCCTGACTAATTTTTAAAATTTTTTGCAGAGACCAGGTTTCACTGTGTTGCCCAGGGTGATCTTGAGCTTCTGGGCCTAAGCAATCCTCCTGCCTTAGCCTCCTCAAGTGTTGGCCCACAGTTTTAAATAGTAACTCCTTTTCTGTCCTTCTGAAGTTTTTATCATCTATATGTAAAATTTAGTGATGTCACATGAATTTGCTTATAGATTATTTTCATAATTCTAGGAAGCCAGATATTAAACAATAAACTTATTCTATGAGCTTAGTTATTTTATTTTTATATATATATATATATATATATGTGTGTGTGTGTGTGTGTGTGTGTGTGTGACAAAACCCCATCTCTATATATTTATAAAACATAAAGGCCATGGGTGGGGAAGGGACGGCAGGCACTATGTCCGGCAGCAAAGGTGGCAAGAAGAAGGCCCTGAAACAGCCCAAGAAGCAGGCCAAGGAGATGGATGAGGAAGATAAGGCTTTCAAGCAGAAACAAAAAGAGGAGCAGAAGAAACTCAAGGAGCTAAATGCGAAGGCAGTGGGGAAGGGCCCCTGGCCACAGGTGGAATTAAGAAATCTGCCAAAAAGTGAGCTGTTCCTTGTGCCTGAGGAAATGGTGACCCTTTATTTCATCCATATTGAAACACCTGTATTCCCTGCCGTAACATCTTTTACCACCTATAGCTGGAAATCAGTGTTGTCTTGGAGCTGTTGTACATTTAAGAATAAACTTTTGTAAAATGAATGAATGAATGAATGAATGAATGAATGCCAGGCGCGGTGGCTCATGCCTGTAATCTCAGTACTTTGGGGCGCTGAGGCAGTGGATCACTTGAGGTCAGGAGTTCAACTAGCCTGGCCAACAAGGCGAAACCCCATCTGTACTCAAAAAAAAAAAAAAAAAAAAGATACAAAACTTAGCTGGGCGTGGTGGTGGTCCTCTGTAGTCCCAGCTACTCAGGAGGCTGAGGTGGGAGAATTGCTTGAACCCAGGGGGCAGAGGTTGCAGTGAGCCAAGATGCCCACTGCACTCCAGCCTGGGCGACTTCTTCTCAAAAAATGAAAAAACCCAAAGTAAAAAATATGTTGGGCCAAGTGCAGTGGCTTATGCCTGTAATCCCAGCACTTTGCGAGGCTGAGGCGGGTGGATCATGAGGTCAAGAGATTAAGACCATCCTGACCAACATGGAGAAACCCCATCTCTACTAAAAATACAAAAATTAGCTGGGCAGATGTTGCAGTGAGCCAAGACTGCGCCACTGCACTTCAGCCTGTGCAACAGAGCAAAACTCTGTCTAAAAAAAAAAAAAAAAAAAAAAAAATTAAATGTTTAGAGCAGCTTGGCATACTGTGTTTTGTTTGTTTTTACTTTTTTTTTTTCTTTGAGACAAGGTCTTGCTTGGTCGCCCAGGCTGGAGTGTAGTGGTGTGATCATGGCTCGCTACAGCCTTGACCTCCTGGATCAATTTATCTTTTACCTCAGCCCCCCAAATAGCTGGGACCACAGGTGTGCACCACCAGACCTGCCTAATTTTTATATTTTTGGTAGAGATGAGGTTTCGCCAAGTTACCCAGGCTGGTGTCAAACTCCTGGGCTCAAGCAAACCCAAAGTACTGGTACTACAGGCATGAGCTCCTTGCCTGACTAGTAATGTTTGTTTGGTTGGTTGGTTTTTTTGTTTGTTTGTTTGTTTTGAGACAGAGTCTCACCATGTCTCCCAGGCTGGAGTGCAATGGTGCAATCTCGGCTCACTGCAACTTCTGCATCCCGGGTTCAAATGATTCTCCTGCCTCAGTCTCCCGAGTAGCAGAGATTACAGGTACCCACCACCATGCCCAGCTAATTTCTGTATTTTTAGTACAGACAGGATTTCACCATGTTGGCCGGGCTGGTCTCGAACTCCTGACCTTGTTATCTGCCTGCCTCCGCCTCCTAAAGTGCTGAGGCGTGAGCCACCGCACCCAGCCCTTGCTAGTAATTTTTAAATAGTGATTATAATTACAAGCAAAAGCGTAATATGTGTTTGTAAAAATATTAAGTGAACTAGGCTGGGTGTGGTGGTTCATGCCTGTAATCTCAGCACTTTGGGAGGCTGAGGTGGGCGTATCACGAGGTCAGGAGTTTGAGACCACCCTGGCCAGTATGGTGAAACCCCATCTCTACTAAAAATACACAAATTAGCCAGTCATCGTGGCGTGTGCCTGTAATCCCAGCTACTCGGGAGGCTAAAGTAGGAGAGTCACTTGAACCTGGGGGGCGGAGGTTGCAGTGAGCTGAGATCGTGCCACTGCACTGTAGCCTAGTTGACAGAATGAGACTCTGTTTCAAATATATATATATATTTACTAAGTGAACTTTCAAAAAAAGTGGATTTCAGCCAAGTGCAGTAGTACACTTATGTAGTCCTAGCTACTAAGAAGGCTAAAGCCTTCACTTGATAGCCTTATTGACAAATATAAGACTATATTCAAAAGAGACTATTCCTTTTGATAATGTCACTTCTGTTTTTATTAACTTGTGATGAGGCATATCTTGTTGTTGTTGTTGTTTTCTTTTCTTTTTTTGTTTTTGAGACTGAGTCTCACTCTCTCACTTTGTTGCCCAGGCTAAAGTGCAGTGGCGCGATTTTGGCTCACTGCAACCTCTGCCTCCTAGGTTCAAGTGATTCGCCTGTTTCAGCCTCCCAACTAGCTGGGACGACAGGCGCACATCACCACGCCCGGCTAATTTTTGTATTTTTGGTATAGATGAGGTTTCACCATGTTGGCCAGGCTGGTCTTGAACTCCTGAGCTCACGTGATCCACACGCGTCAGCCTCCTAAAGTGGTGGGATTACAGGTGTGAGCCACTACGCCTGGCCTTGATGAAGCATATCTTAAATAAAACGTGTGGAGTTTTTTGTTTTTATTTTTTCATTTTTAGAGACAGGGTCTCACTCTGTGGCCCAGGCTGGAATGCAGTGGCATGATAAAGCTCACTGCAGCCTCAAACTCCTGGGCTTAAGCAATCCTCCTACCTTAACCTCCTGAGTAGCTAGGTCTACAGGCACATGCCACTGTGCCCGGCTCACCTTTAAATTTTTTAGAAACTGGGCCTTGCTCTGTTTCCCAAGCTAGTTTCAAACTCATAGCCTCAAGCATTCCTCCTGCTTTCGCCTCCCAAAGTACTGAGAGTGATTACAGGTGTGAGCCACCATTCTCAGCCTTAAATAAGATTTTAAGTCTTGAAAATAACAAAATTTCTCTCTTTCCTCTTTCATTTATAAAGTACATCATTTCTAGAATTAATGATTTTGTTATAAAGACCAGAATATCATCAATATGAAAAATAATTTTACAGTCGATAGTTCATTTGAATTGTAGAACTCAGTTGCAAAGATAAAGGTAGACAGGGCGGCTGGGTGCGGTGGCTCACGCCTGTAATCCCAGCACTTTGGGAGGCCGAGGTGGGCAAATTACCTGAGGTCAGGGGTTCGAGACCAGCCTGACCAACATGGAGAAACCCTGTCTCTACTAAAAATACAAAAAAATTAGCTGGGCGTGGTGGGGCATGACTGTAATTCCAACTACTCCGGAGGCTGAGGCAGAAGAATCACTTGAACCTGGAAGGCGGAGGTTGTGGTGAGCCAAGATCCCACCACTGGACTCCAGCCTGGGAAACAAGAGTGAAACTCTGTCTCAAAAAAAAAAAGGTAGACAGGGATGAACATATTTGAAACTGGATATATTTAATGGTGATGTTGCAAGTTAGGTATCTTCAGCATGATTTCTTCTAGGTAAAAAACACATAAGAAAGGTTTTACTAGGTTATAAACATCTTAAATATCTGGGCTTTTTTTTTTTGTATTTTAGAAAGAAAAAACATTTTTTACCTGATAATTTTTATTTATTTAATTTAAAAATTTTTTTTTTTTTTTTTTTTGAGACAGAGTTTCACATTTGTTGCACAGGCAGGAGTGCAATGGTGTGATCTCGGCTCACTGCAACCTCCGCCTCCTGAATTCAAGCAATTCTCCTGCCTCGGCCTCCCTAGTAGCTGAGATTACAGGCATGTGTCACCATGCCCGGCTGATTTTCGTATTTTCAGTAGAGACAGGGTTTCTTCCTGTCGGTCAGGCTGGTCCAGAACTCTTGACCTCAGGTGATCCACCTGCCTCAGCCTCCCAAAGTGCTGGGATTACAGGCATGAGCCACTGCGCCTTGCCTTCGTTTAAAAATGTTAACTGTTTCTCCTTGTGGTGTTAGCATCACCAATGGAAGGAGCATGACCTTTAAGGTCACACAGTCCTAGTTTAAACTCTGCTTCTTCCATTTACTCACTGTGACCTCAGGAAATTTAGTTGAACTCTCTGAGATTTATTTTCATAATTTGTAAAATGGGAACAATAACCCAAAGTTTGTATGATACATTACACAATTTATAATTGAATTTATGTCACATATAGTGGATGTTCAACAAATGGCAGCTATAGTTGTTATTGTTTTTGTTATCACTATAAATCCACCAGCCTGGGAAACATGGTGAAACCCCATCTCTACAAAAAAATACAAAGCTTAGCCAGGTGTGGTGGCGTGTGCCTGTAGTCCTAGCTACTGAGGAGGCTGAGGTGGGAGAATGGATTGAGTCCTGGAGTACAAAGCTGCATTGAGTAATGATTATACCAGTGCACTGCAGCCTGCTTGACAGAGAAAAGATCCTGTCTCAAAAATAATAATAAAATAAAATTAAAAACTGACTAGATGCAGTGGCTCACACCTATAATCCCAGCAGTTTGGGAGGCTAAGGTTGGAGAATCCACTGATCTCTGGAGTTTGAGACCAGCCTGGGCAACATGGTGAGATCCTGTCTCAAAACTAAAAAATAAAGTCCTTTATAGCCTGTTAATTTGGTTAGGTTTTTAGTTGCATTTATTATTCCATGTGTGTGTCTTTTTTGTTTTTGTTTTGTTTATGAGACAGAGTCTGACT
This sequence comes from Theropithecus gelada, assembly GCF_003255815.1. Taxonomy (NCBI): domain Eukaryota; kingdom Metazoa; phylum Chordata; class Mammalia; order Primates; family Cercopithecidae; genus Theropithecus; species Theropithecus gelada. Next base: position 37,626 of record NW_020258649.1, on the reverse strand, counting down.
TTGTCACCCAGGCTGGAGTACAGTGGCGTGATCTTGGCTCACTGTAGCCTCACCTCCCAGGCTCAAACGATCCTCCCACCTCAGTCCCCCAGGTAGTTGGGACTACAGGTGCACACCACCATGCCTGGCTAATTTTTGTATTTTTCATAGAGACAGGGTTACATCATGTTGCCCAGGCTGGTCCCAAACTCTTGATCTCAACTGATCTGCCCACTTCAGACCAGAATTACAGGCATGACCCACTGCTCCCGGCTGCTCTTATTATTCGTTTCAAATCATTTAAGGGTAGAGTAGTGTTCACCTTTTTGTTCTCCATAGCGTCGAACAGAATATCTTGTGTTTACAACTCAATACATTTATCTATTTACTGAATAATTGAATTCATACACATTTAGCTTAACTTTAGTCAGTTAAGTCAGAACTACAACATTTGTGTAATGACATCTTGGTATAAAGGAAAAACTACTTTCTCAAATTATTGGGCCAGCTTTGATATTCTCTGTAATTAATTGCTATGGCAAATCAAGATACATATTTAATACATTTATTTTAATTTGATTAATTTTTCTCCAACATTTTACACTTAAAAGAACCCAAACCTACAGAAAAGTTGTTTTTCTTTTTGATGATGATTGCATAGACTACTTGTTCCATTTTGTAATAAAATGTTTTGATTTGAAGGTCAGTTGATTGGGTAACTGATGCTAAATTTCAGTAAGTTTCAGGTAGGTTGTCCAATCTTTGTTTAACTGTTGGAGTCTTTGTTGGAGACTGTCCAAAGCTCCTAACTGGAGGAGATTAGCAGTTTGGAAAAAATATTGTAGTTGAGTAAATTCAGAGATTAAATTGATCTGCTGCATCCACCCCAAGTGGTATCCGGTAATGAAAGATAAAAGAATGCCTTAATCATTGGCTCATTGCAAAAACAACAAGAAAAAAAAAGTAGTGGTATAATAGAGCAATGCAGAAGCAATCACAAAACATTACTGGGTTGAAGTATTTTGGTGAACCTTATTTGAAGGTTATTTGCTAATTAAGATAAGTAGAAGCTATTTCAAAATGTTAATTTTGTCCCTCCACCCATGAAATCTGGTTTATGCTCTCATTTAATGGCTAGTGTAAAATAGCTGAACCGAAGGTTAGAACATTTCATCAGAAATTTAATCCACCTGTCCAGGGTTTATTTAAAGCCTCTGATATTTGATCATTTCACTAAAACAACTTGGGACCATGCTGACCATGCTGATTTAGTTGGGCCACGTTTTCTAAGATGCTATACATCATCACACATGACACCATTATACTATGAGGTCTAACAGCTCATTTCTGCTCAATAGAATTTCTATGGGGAAATACTGAAGATTAATTGATGTGGTATTCATGGTCAGAAATAAAAGACAGTATAAATACCGTGTTTTCCTCCAAAGGTGGAGAAAGGAAAAAATTTATTTCTGTCCTGACTTTTCAGAAAACTCAGTTAAATTCACTGCCCAAGAAATGTGATTTGCTGAATTCTGAAATGAAAAAGCATCCTGTCTTCTCATTTATTTGTTTTTTGAGACAAGAATCTTGCTCTGTCACCCAGGGTGGAGTGCAGTGTCATGATCTCAGCTCAGTGCAACATAACCTTCACCTCCTAGGTTCAAGCGATTCTCATGCCTCAGCCTCCTGAGTAGCTGGGACTACAGGTGTGCTCACTGCATTCTCCACCTCCCAGGTTCAAGCAGTTCTTATGCCTAAGCCTCCCGAGTAGCTGGGATTACAGGCGTGTGCCACCCCACTTGGCTAATTTTGGTATATTTTGTAGAGACACAGTTTTGTCATGATTCCCAGACTGGTCTCGAACTCCTGAGCTCAACCAGTTCACCCACCTTGGCATCCTAAACTCTTGGGCTTACACGCGTGAGCCATTGCACCCAGCCGTTCTCAATTTTTTCTTGTGTGTTTCATAAATGTGTCAAAGTGTAGTCAAAATTAATTTGTTATGAAGGAAAACGCAAATTAATCAGAATGATTTAAAAGGAAATCTGGACCCGGCCTGGAAGCTCACGGTGTAATGTCAGCACTTTCGGAGACTGAGCTGGGAGGATCACTTGAGCTCAGGATTTTAAGGCTGTAATGAGCTATGATCTTGCCAGTTCACTACAGCTTGGGTGAGAGAGCTAGACCCTGTCTCTTAAAAAGCAAATAAATAATTAAGTAAAAGGAAATTCAATGAATTTATTTTAAAATAGTTATAGGGCTTGGTGCGGTGGCTTACACCTGTAATACCAGCACTTTGGGAGGCCAAGATGGGTGGATGACCTGAGGTTAGGAGTTCGAGACCAGCTGGACCAACATGGTGAAACCCCCATCTCTACTGAAAATGCAAAAAATTAGCTGGACATGGTGGCAGGCACCTGTAATCCCAGCTACTCAGGAGGCTGAGGCAGGAGAATCGCTTGAATCCAGGAGGCAGAGGTTGCAGTGAGCTGAGATCACACCACTGCACTCCAGAATGGGTGCGACAGAGTGAGACTCCGTCTCAAAAATAAATAAATAAAAATAAAAATAGTTATAAATTGGCCAGCGCAATGGCTCATGCCTGTAATCCCAGAACTTTGGTAGGCCAAGGTGAGCGGATCATGAGGTCAGGAGATTGAAACCATCCTGGCCAACATGGTGAAACCCTGTCTCACTAAAAATAAAAAAATTAGCTGGTTGTGGTGGTGCACACCTGTAATCCCAGCTACTCGGGAGACGAGGCATGAGAATCGCTTGAACCCAGGAGGTGAAGGTTGCAGTGAGCTGGGATCGTACCACTGCACTCCAGCCTGGTGACAGCGAGATCCTGTCTCAAAAAAAAAAAAAAGATTATAAATTGTGAAAGACAACACTGTTGAAAGAAATTAAGGGTACAAAGAAAAAGGAAATTTCCCCTGTATGCCTTCTTTCAATCTTAGTTTCATATATCACAGGTGCATAGTCTTGATAGTTTTGTGGGTATGCTTCTAGGTATAGGCTATATACATACAAGTATCTCTACAGTTACGTGTATATAGTTTATACACATGTGTCCACCCACCCCTTTTGTTTTTCTCTTTTTTTGAGCCGGAGTCTCACTCTGTCACACAGGTTGGAGTGCAGTGGCACAAGCTCAGCTCACTGTAACCTCTGCCTCCTCGGCTCAAGTGATCCTCTCACCTCAGCCTCCCATGTAGCTGGGAACACAAATGCTCTCCACCATGCCTGGCTAATTTTTTACAGTTTTTGTAGAGACAGGGAGTCTCACTTTTTTGCCCAGGCTGGCCTCAAACTCCTGAGTTCAAGTGATCTGCCCACCTTGGCCTCCCAAAATTTCAGGGTTACAGGTGTGAGCCACTGCACCCAACCACACCCCCTCATTTTGAATGGCAGAATTATTTTTAAAGTTTATTTTTATTGTAAATTGACAAACAATAGTTGTGTGTATTTATGGGGTACAAAACAACATTGCATTTTCAGGAATACAATGTGGAAAATTAATCTAATTTACATATTTATTACCTCAAATAACTTTTGTGGTGAGAACATTTGAAATTTACACTTCTCAGCAAGTTTGCAGTGCACAATACACTATTATTAGCTATATTTACCACGCTATGCAGGTGGCATTATTTATTTATTTTTTTGGAGATCAGGTCTCACTCTGTCACCCAGGCTGGAGTGCAATGGCACCGTGTTGGCTCACTGCAATCTTGGTCTCCTGGGTTCAAGCAGTTCTTCTGCGTCAGCCTCCCAAGTAGCTGGGATAACAGGTGCCCACCACCATGCCTAGTTAATTTTTATATTTTTAGGAGAGACAGGGTTTCACCATGTTGGCCAGGCTGGTCTCGAACTCCTGACCTCAGGTGATCTGCCTGCCTTGGCCTCCCAAAGTGCTGGGATTACAGGCGTAAGCCACCATGCCCAGCCACGTGGCATTAGTTTTTGAAGTGTATTTTACATATTGTGGAATACTGAGATCACAAGTATACTATCCAATGAGTTTTGATGACTGGCTCCCCCCGTCTCATTGAGATATGATTTGTATACTATACAATTCATTCTTTTGTTTTTTTTTTTTTTTTTCTGAGATGGAGTCTCACTCTGTTGCCCAGGCTAGAGTGCAGTGGTGCGATCTCTGCTCACTGCAACCTCTGCCTCCCAGGTTCAAGCAGTTCTCCCTGAGGTTGAGGCAGGGAAGGAATATCACACAGGGACACCAAGAAGAATCTGAACAAACAGGACTTGCTAAGTTCCCTCGTTTATTACCATTAGATAATAGCCTTTTTTCTTCCAGTTGTAATTCTTCTGCAGAATTATCCATTTTTCATCAAACTTGAGCATAAATATACACAGTTTTTCCTGAAAAAAAAAAAAAAAAGAAAAGAAAGGTCCAGTTTCTCTACATCCTGGCCAACACTTGTTAATGTCCATCTTAAAAATTCTAGCCCTCCTAGTGGGTGGTAAACTGGCATCTTGATGGCTAAGGATATTTATCTTCTTTTCATGTACCTGTTGGCCATTTGTATGGTTTTTTTGGAAAACTGTCTATTCATATTTAAATTGAGCCATTGACTATTTATTATTGAATTATAATAGTACTTTATGTGTCCTACACACAAGTTCGTTATCAAATGTATGGTTTGCAAATATTTTATTCTGTTAGTTATGGTCTCATAATTTTGGCTGTGTTCAGTTTATCTTTTTCTTTGGGTACTTATGCTTTTGGTGTTAAAAACTGTTGGCCAGGCATGGTGGCTTTTGCTTGTAATCCCAGCATTTTGGGAAGCCGAGGTAGGAGGATTGCTTGAGCCCAGGTTTTTTTTATTTTTAGTCTTTTAACAGACAGGGTCTGGCTCTGTCACCCAGACCAGAGTGCAAGGGCACATCCTCGGCTTACTGCAACCTCCGCCTCCCGAGTTCAAGCGATTCTCATGCCTCAGCTTCATGAGTAGCTGGTATTGCAGGCGCACGCCACTACATCTGGCTAATATTTTTGTATTTAAGTAGAGACAGGGTTTTGCCATGTTGGCCAGGCTGGTCTCGAACTTTTGACCTCAGATGATCTGCCTGCCTTGGCCTCCCAAAGTGCTAGGATTACAGGTGTGAGCCACTGCACCCAGCCAGGTTCACGTACTTGAGTGAACAGTGATTTTAAAAAAATATCGAACTTTGGGAGGCCGAGGTGGGTGGATTGCCTGAGCTCAGGAGTTTAAGACCAGCTGGGGCAACATGGTGAAACCCTGTCTCTACTAAAAATACAAAAAATTCACCGGGCGTGGAGGTGTGTGCCTGTAATCCCAGCTGTTTGGGAGGCTGAGACAGGAGAATTGCTTGAACCCAGGAGGCGGAGGTTGCAGTGAGCTGAGATCAGGCCATTGCACTCCAGCCTTGACAACAGATCGGGACTCCATCTCAATTTTTATATATATCAGGCCAGGTACTGTGGCTCACACCTGTAATCCTAGCACTTTGGAAAGGCCGAGTAGGGTGGATTGCTTGAGCTCAGGAATTTGAGACCAGCCTGGGCAACATGATTAAACCCCTTCTCTACTGAAAATACAAAAATTTGCTGGGTGTCGTGGTGCACACCTATAATCCCAGTTACTCAGGAGGCACAAGAGTCACTTGAACCCAGGAGGTAGAGGTTACAGGGAGCTGAGATCCTGAGAATGGACTCCAGCCTGGGCAACAGAGCATGACTTCACCTCAAAAAAAAAAAAAAAAAAAAAGAAAAGAAAAAGAAAAGCCAGACTCTGTGACTCACACCTGTAATCCCAGCATTTCAGGAGACTGAGGTGGGCACCTGAGATCAGGAGTTTGAGACTAGCCTGGGCAACATGGTGAAACCCCGTATCTACTTAAAATACAAAAATTAACTGGGTTAGGTGGTGTGTGCCTGTAGTCTCAGCTACTTGGGAGGCTGAGTCAGGAGAATCTCTTGAACCCTGGAGGTGGCTGTTAGAGTGAGCCAAGACTGCACCATTGCACTCTAGCCTGGGTGATAGAGCGAGACTCCGTCTCAAAAAAATAAAATAAAATAAATAAAATAAAAAGAAACCTGGCTGATTACATACTAGTTTCTCCCGAGTAGAAGATTTGGGGTGTTTCTTCTGGTTTTCCTTCTCTACATCTGTTGCTTTTCGATTTTTTTCTGTAGTGAGGCTTTAATAAAATCAAAGAAATTTCAAATTATAATGAAAAACACAAAGGCTAACCTTAGGATTATAGAACTGAGTGACCAGGCTGGGTGCATTGGCTCATGCCTGTAATCCCATTACTTTGGGAGGCCGAGGCGGGTGGATCACGAGATCAGGAGTTCAAGACCAGCCTGGCCATCATGGTGAAACCCTGTCTCTGCTAAAAATACAAAAATGAGCCGGGTGTGGTGGTGTGCACCTGTAGTCCCAGCTACTCGGGAGGCTGAGGCAGGACACTCGCTTGAACCAGGGAGCAAAGGTTGCAGTGGCCCAATCTTGGCTCACTGCAACCCCGGCCGGGAAAAAAAAACCCCATCCCTAAAAAAAAAAAAAAAAAAAAAAGAACAAAAAAAGAACTGAGTGATCAACATCGTTAACATTGTGAAATCCATTCCTTATCTATAAAAGCTCTATTTAAAAGTTGAGCTGTTAGGGAGAAAAAGCGTCGTGGGAACAGGAGTATGGGCTCTAAGCTGTGATAGTTACATGTTTGTCTCTTTTTTATTTGGATATCATTTGATATTTATAACATGCTTGCAAAAATAGTACAAAGAATCCTCTTATACCTTTTACCCAACATCCCCAAATGTTATCTTACGTAACCTTAGTATCATAATCAAAACCAGGATATTAACAGTAACACAGTGCTATTAACTATCTTAAAGATGTAACTCAAATTTGGCCAATTTTCCCACTAATGTCCTTTTATGGGTGCAGGATTCAATGTAAGATACCTCATTGCATTCCCTCCCTCCCTCCCTCCCTCCCTCCTTCCTTCTTTTGACAGGGTCTTGTTCTGTTGCCCAGACTGGATGGAGTACAGTGGCACGATCTTGGCTCACTGCAGTCTCTACCTCCTGGGTTCTAACAATTCTCCTGCCTCAGCCTCCTGAGTACCTGGGATTACAGGTGTCTGCCACCAGGCCCAGCTAATTTTTGTATTTTTTGTTTTGTTTTGTTTTGTTTTTAGTAGAGATAGTTTTGCCATGTTGTCCAGGCTGGTCTCGAACTCCTCACCTCAGGTAATCTGCCTGCCTCGGCCTCCCAAAGTGCTGGGATTACGGGCGTGAGCCACTGTGCCTGGCCCCTCATTGCATTTAGTTATCACTTCTCCTTGATCTCCCCAGAGTTCATACAGTTCCTCAGTGTTGAACGGTTCCACAGTTCTCTTTCAATATAGTTTCTCAGTGTTTGCCTTTCATGACATTAGCAGTTTTAAAGAATCCTGGTCCGTTATTTTGTAGAATATCCCTGAAATTAGTTTTTAAGAAAATTTTTGTAGAGACAGGGTCTCACCGTGTTGCCCAGATTGGTCTCAAGCTTTTTGCCTCAAGGGACCCTCCCACCCTAGCCTCCCAGGGTGCTAGGATTACAGGTGTGAGCTACTGTGCCTGGCTGTTGAAATTGGGCTTGTTTGGTACTTCCTCATGTTTAAATTAGGATGTGCATTTTTGGCAGTAATCCACAGGAGTTAGGTGCCCTGCTCTGTGTATCATGTCAGAAAAATCACATTATCTGGGATAAGTTTGCTCTCTTGGCTTAAGGGTTTTATAGAGATCCTTGACCAGGTTTCACCTCTGTAAAATTGCTGTTTCCTTTTGTAATTAACAAATGTTAATATATTGTGGGGAGATACTTGGAGACTATGCAAGTCTTTTAATCAAATTCAGCGTCTACTTTGCCTCCAACACTTATTAATGTGGTGTTTACCAAATGGTCATTTTTTGTTTCTACCACTCCGTTTACATCTTTTACTGGAAATTCTACTGTAAAAAAAGTATTGTCATTTTTCTCCCATTTCTTTATTCATTCAATTATTTGTTTTATTAGTATGAACTTATAGCTATTTATTTTATTCTGTGGGCTATAAACTATTACTGACAGATACATGAAAAGTTGAAGACGAGTGTTTTTGACTTGACATCACAGGTTCTAAGGTATAAAAATGGGACTGTTGGATAGAGGGGAGGAGGAAACAGCCTACTACATACTGTTTCGAGGTAGTTAGTTTCCTGTTACTTCGGGCACTTGCAAAGGTTGAGGAATCACTGAGTTAACAGAGTCCACCCCTGGCATCGGTAGGTGGACTTGGTGCCCTTGAAGGTCTCTTCTACCTTTGAGATCCTCTCAACGGCTTAAGCAGAAAACACAAATGGCCACTTCATAACTTACTTAACTACTAAGCTTGCATAGTCAGGGTTAGCCTCTGGTGTATCTGTCCCATAATTAGTAAAATCCAGCGAGAACACCAGGCAATAGGTAAGGTGTGTAGAAGTTCAGTGTAAATGATCGAAACAGGCCATTCCTGACGATTCCACCACACTCATTTAGCTGAGGTCTCACTTGCAAGACTCAACATACTGATGCCTAAGTAGCTCAAAGGACTTTTCCTTGGCATGTATAAAGAAGATTATTTCATTTTCTGGTGTTGTTTTCTAATACCAGCTACACTGCCATATGATGTGTTGCCTGCTGCCACCCCAAATCCTTTTCCAGCACTTTTTCCTTTGAATTTCAGCCTTGGATTATTCCCCCCGCCTGTCCCTGACATTTCCATATTTTTCACCTGATTTGTGTACATGTTCCCTGCCTCCTCCATTTGTCAAATATTTTCATGAAGCAATACAATGTAATAGTTTTAACACACATATTTTCTTTTTTCTTTCTTTTTTTTTTTTTTTTTTGTTGTTGTTGAGATGGAGTCTAGCTGTATCGCCCAGGCTGCAGTGCAGTGGTGCGATCTTGGCTCACCACAACCTCTGCCTCCTGGGTTCAAGTGATTCTCCTGCCTCAGCCTTCTGAGTAGCTGAGATAATAGGCATTCACCACCACACCTGGCTAATTTTATATTTTTAGTAGAGACAGGATTTCTCCATGTTGGTCAGGCTGGTTTCGAGCTCCTGACCTCAGGTGATCCACCCACCTCTGCCTCCCAAAGTGCTGGGATTACAGGCGTGAGCCACTGCACCTGGCCTGATTCTTGTATTTTCAGTAGAGACAGGGTTTCGCCATGTTGGTCAGGCTAGCCTCGAGCTCCTGGCCTCAGGTGATCCGCCCGTGTTAGCCTCCCAAAGTGCTGGGATTACAGGCATGAGCCACCGTGCCCGGCCTTATTTTCTTTTTCTTACTATATGTTCTTTTACAACGTCAGTTAAATTTTCTTCCCTTTCAGTAGCCTGTAGTTACTAGTCTCATTATTGGCCCAACACTTGGGTTTTATTAATTTTCAATTAATTGTTAAATTTAGAAGGTCTTAGGTTTTATTTGAATTTCTACTAGCCAAGTTTGCGCACTCCTGGCAAGAGTCCTTTGTTGACTACATTTTATCTGGTATGCAGTCCCTATGATTGCACTGTCTCAAGCAGATTTGTTTGAGTCAGTTTTGCAAATAAAATACCAAGAAACCTTGTAGAAATGACTTTATTATTAATGTCCACATGTAGAATGCCTACCGAGGCTTCATCACAAAGTCCCATTAGTTTTTGCTGCTGCCATCTCATGTGTTAGCAGGCATCAAAGTCGCTTTAAAGCGGGTCACAAAAGGCTGCTTGGCAACATTCCACAGAGGCACAGATCACAGATATTTTAGGGTCAGGTTGTAACTTTAACAGAAAAACTTCAGTGTTCACAGATCAGGAAATCACATGGTTTTCTGGTGTTATTTTTATTTATTTTCATAAAAAGCCCTACACTCAGCTGTATTGGTCTTTACAACCTTCCTTGATTGTATGATTTTAAACTTCATTGTTGTTTTTAGTTGTGTAACACTAATCTTTTTGGACCTATGGAATTCATAATATTGAAGTAACGTAGACCCAGATTTGAATTTACCTGTTTATAACCGTTGAAGAAATACTTAAAGGGGGCCAAGTGTAGTGGCTCACACCTGTAATCCCAGCACTTTGAGAGGCTGAGACAGGTGAATCACTTGAGCCCAGTTTTGTGACTAGCCTGGAAAACATGAGGAGACCCCGTGTCTACAAAATACAAAAAAGCCCGGCATGGTGTCTACCTGCCTGCAGTCCCATCTACTCAGAAGACTGAGGTGGGAGGATCACTTGAGTCCAGGAGGCCCAGACTGAAGTGAACTGAGATGGCGCCAGTGCATTCCAGCCTGGGCAACAGAGTGAGAGTAAGACGGCCGGGCATGGTGGCTCACACTTGTAATCCCAGCACTTTGGGAGGCCGGGGTGGGTGGAACACCTGAGGTCAGGAGTTTGAGACCAGCCTGACCAACAAGGTGAAACCCTGTCTTTACTAAAAATACAAAAATTAGCTGGCTTTGGTGGCAGACATCTGTAGTCCCAGCTACTGAGGAGGCTGAGACAGGAGAATTGCTTGAACCCAGGAGGCAGATGTTGCAGTGAGCTGAGATTGTGCCACTGCACTCTAGCCTAGGTGATGGAACGGGACTCCATCTCAAAAAAAAACAAAAAACAAAAAAACAGAGAGACTGAGGAAAAAAAAAAAAAAAACTTAAAGGGGGAGGAAAAATGCTGTGTCCTTTTCTGTATGGTTGTAATTACTTCTAATATCTTTTAAAAATGCTTTCCTTTTTACTTTCTCTCTGTCTCTCTTTTTTTCTTTTCTTTTCTTTCTTTCTTTCTTTCTTTCTTTTTTTTTTTTTTTTTTTT
>NW_020258649.1:0-26757 GCF_003255815.1 Theropithecus gelada | reverse complement strand
TTTTTTTTTTTTTTGAGACGGAGTCTGGCTCTGTCGCCCAGGCTGGAGTGCAGTGGCCGGATCGCAGCTCACTGCAAGCTCCGCCTCCCGGGTTTACGCCATTCTCCTGCCTCAGCCGCCGGAGTAGCTGGGACTACAGGCGCCCGCCACCTCACCCAGCTAGTTTCTTTGTATTTTTTAGTAGAGACGGGGTTTCACCGTGTTCGCCAGGATGGTCTCGATCTCCTGACCTCGTGATCCGCCCGTCTCGGCCTCCCAAAGTGCTGGGATTACAGGCTTGAGCCACCGCGCCCGGCCAGAATCTTATTCTGTTGCCCAGGTTGGAGTACAGTGGCATGAGCAGCTGGGACCTAGATACTACTTATTTGTTTGTTTACATATTTATGTAGATACAGAGTCTCTTTATGTTTCCCAGTCTAGTCTCCAACTCCTGGCCTCAAGGGATCCTCCTGCCCTAGCCTCCCAAAGTGCTGGATAACAGGTGTGAGCCAATGCACTGGGCCTGGACATTTATTATTAAGTGTCTTTTTCTTTTTTTAAATTTGTTTTATTATTATTTTGCTTTTGAGACAAAGTCTCGCTCTGTCGTCAGGCTGGAGTGCAGTGGCACGATTTTGGCTTACTGCAACCTCTGCCACCTGGGTTCAAGCAATTCTCCTGCCTCAGCCTCTCGAGTAGCTGGGATTACAGGCACGTGCCACCAGGCCCAGTTAATTTTTTATATTTTTGGTAGAGATGGAGTTTCACCATGTTAGGCTGGTCCCAAACTCCTGACCTCATGTGGTCTGCCCGCCTCAGCCTCCCAAAGTGCTAGGATTACAGATGCAAGCCACGGCGCCTGGCCCCTTATTATTTTATTGTTTATTTATTTATTTATTTTGAGACCATCTCACTCTGTTCCCCAGGCTTAAACTTTAGGTTGTGAAATATTCATGCAAGTCTGTCTATAAGACATTTGTACAGTTAAAGAATTATTAGAAAAAGAACACTTGGATGGGCATATTGGCTCACTCCTGTAATCCCAACACTTTGGGAGGCCAAGGTAGGTGGATCACCTGAGGTCAGGAGTTCGAGACCAGCCTGGCCAACATAGTGAAAACCTGCCTCTGCTAAAAAAATACAAAAATTAGCCAGGTATGGTGGTATGTGCCTGTAATCCTAGCTGCTCGGGAGGCTGAGACAGGAGAATTGCTTGAACCAGGGAGGCAGAAGTTGCAGTGAGCTGAGATCATACCACTCACTGTACTCCAGTCTGGGTGACAGAGCAAGACTCTGTCTCCAAAATAAAATAAAATAAAATAAAATAAAAATACAACAATTAGTCGGATGTGGTGCTGGATGCCTGTAATCCCAACTACTTGGGAGGCTGAAGTAGGAGAATCACTTGAACTTGGGAGGCGGAGGTTGCAGTGAGCTAAGATCATGCCACTGCACTCCAGCCTGGGTGACAGAGCGAGACTCTCTCCAACAACAACGAAAAATAAAATAAAAATACAAACATTCGCTGGGTGTGGTGCTGGACACCTGTAATCCCAGCTACTCGGGAGGCTGAGGTAGGAGACTTGCTTGAACCCATGAGGCAGAGGTTGCAGTGAGCCAAGTAAAAAGAACACTCAATCGCCGTGCGGTTAGGAAATAAAGCATTGCCAGCCAGGTGTGGTGGCACATGCCTATAGTCCCAGCTACTCTGGAGCCTGAGGTGGGAGGATTGCTTGAGCCCAGGAGGTTGAGGTTGCATTGAGCTGTGATCAGTGATCGGGCGGCTGCAATCCACCCGGGTTCACAGAGTGGGACCCTGTCTTTTTTTTTTTTTTTGGAGACGGAGTCTCGCTCTGTCGCCCAGGCTGGAGTGCAGTGGCCGGATCTCAGCTCACTGCAAGCTCCGCCTCCCGGGTTCACGCCATTCTCCTGCCTCAGCCTCCCAAGTAGCTGGGACTACAGGCGCCCGCCACCTCGCCCGGCTAGTTTTTTGTATTTTTTAGTAGAGACGGGGTTTCACCATGTTAGCCAGGATGGTCTCGATCTTGTGACCTCGTGATCCGCCCGTCTCGGCCTCCCAAAGTGCTGGGATTACAGGCTTGAGCCACCGCGCCTGGCCTGGGACCCTGTCTTAAACAAAAAACAAAACACACACACACAGGAAATAGAACATTGCCAATATTGCTGAATCCTCCATGTATGTCACTGTCCCATATTGTCTTCCTCCTAATCCATAAGAATTTTGTTTTTCTTTTTTTGAGACAGAGTCTCACTCTGTCACTCAGGCTGGAGTGCAGTGGTGTGATCTCTGCTCACTGCAACCTCTGCCTCCTGGGTTCAAGTGATTCTCCTGCCTTAGCCTCTCAAATAGCTGGGACTACAGGTATACACCACCACACCTGGCTCATTTTTGTATTTTTAGTAGAGATGCGGTTTCACCATGTTGGCCAGGCTGGTCTTGATAGGATAATCATTCATTCACTCTTCTTTTTTTCTTTTATTTTTATTATATTATTATTATTTTGTGACAGAGTCTCACTCTGTCACTCATGCTGGTGTGCAGTGGTACAATCTTGGCTCACTGCAACCTCTGCTTTCCAGGCTCAAGCGATTCTCCTGCCTCAGCCTCCTGAGTAACTGGGATTACAGGCATCCGCGACCATGCCCAGCTAATTTTTGTATTTTTAGTAGAGACGGGGCGGGGGGGTTTCACCATGTTGGCCAAGCTGGTCTCGAACTCCTGACCTTGTGATCTGCCTTCCTTGGCCTCCCAAAGTGCTAGGATTCCAGGCATGAGCCACCACGCCTGGCCTCCCTTACTCTGCTGTATAATGTTTTACCATTTCTGCATGGATGCTTGATAATGTAGTTCTTAAGTATTATGATTTCTTTGGGCTAAATTCCCAGAGGAAAGGTTCCTAGGCATGGGCATGCAGGTAAAGCAAAATGTTTTTTTGTGTAAAATTTGTATTTGATTTTATCTGAATACAAAATTAATCAGGTTTATTATAAAATTATTTAGGGTCATTACAAATGCATTAAACACCATCAAAATATATGATGTAGAAAGTAAAAGTTTCTGGTAATTACTCCACTACCAAATAACATACATTTGGTTATGTTCTTATGAGTATACAAACTTTTATTATTATTATTACTATTATTTCTTTGAGGGGGACAGAGTCTTACTCTGTTGTTCAGGCTGGAGTGCAGTGGTGGGATCTCTGCTCACTGCAACCTTCGCCTCCCAGGTTCTCCTGCCTCAGCCTCCCAAGTAGCTGGGACTATTGCTATATGCCACCGCACCCGGCTAATTTTGTATTTTTAGTAGAGACAGGGTTTCTCCATGTTGGTCAGGCTGGTCTTAAACTCCCGACCTGAAGTTATCTGCCCACTTTGGCCTCCCAGAGTGTTTGGATTACAGGCATGAGCCACTGCGCCTGGCCAACATGTAACTTTTTAAATGACTTTTTTTTTTGAGATGGGGTTTTGCTCTTATTGCCCAGCCTGGAGTGCAATGGCACAATCTTGGCTCACTGCAACTTCCGCCTCCTGGATTCAAGTGATTCTCCTCCCTCAGCCTCCCGAGTAGCTGGAATTACAGGCACCCACCACCATGCCCAGCTAATTTTTTGTATTTTTAGTAGATACAGGGTTTCACCATGTTGGCCAGGCTGGTCTCGAACTCCTGACCTCAGGTGATCTGCCTGCCTTGGCCTCCCAAAGTATTGAGGTTACAGGCATGAGCCACTGCGTCCAGCCGAACTGACAAGTTTTTTTTTGTTTTTTTTGTTTTTTTTGTTTTTTTAACATAAAACAAGTTGAGAGAAGAATGCAATAAAGGCCACTATACCTGTTATCTCAACAAAACAAGCCTTTTTCTCTGTGTAAATGACTGGAAGGTGTCATCATTAAGGTTAAATCTCTTAATGATAAGAGTATTCTACATGATTATGCCAGCATTACAATTCCTTTACATTATCAAAGTTCATCCTTAGATTTCTCCAGTTGTTTCCCAGATAAAACAATTTTGAGCCTGGGGGACAAGCACCAAGATCTGTCCTTGAAGTCCAGGAAGGGATAGCATTGCAATCAAATCAGTAGGTACAATCAACGGATTTGACAGAGAGCTGTGTAGAGATAGCAAAGGGAGGGGTGCTTAGTTTTATCTAACTGAAACTGCTTAAGAAATGCATCCTTTACTGTCACCTTTGTCCAGTCCTTGAGAGATGAATGGGTGATTTGGGGCTATTGGATGGGAAAAGGGTGCAATGACAAGGGCATTCTAGGACTTGAAGCAAGCCTGCTTGAAATAGCATTTGGCAAGGCGCCAGACCTAAGGAAATCATGTAGAGGCTGCAGTTTCCCAGGTGATGTTGATGTTTAGCCTGGTGCAGAATGCAGCTTGAAGGAATGAGAGTTTCATTTTAGAAAAAGCCCCTTAAAACTGCACTAATATTTGAAATTTGGGTAGGGCAACTAAGAAACTGACTTTGTGATTTCATTTCAATTAATTTACATTTGAAACCTGAAGCAATGCACAATATTTTCCCCTGAAATAGAAATTCATCACTTTGGTACCACTACATGTTACTTTAGTCATTAAAAATTTACCATGTAGGCAGGGCACCATGGCTCACGCCTGGAATCTCAGCACTTCAGAAGGCCTGAGGTGGGGGAATCACCTGTGGTCAGGAGTTTGAGATCAGCCTGAGCAACATGGTGCAACCCTGTCTCTACTAAAACTACAAAAATTTTCTGGGTGTGGTGGCAGGTGCCTGTAATCCCAGCTACTTGGGAGGCTGAGGCACGATAATCACTTGAATCTGGGAGACAGAGGTTGCAGTGAGCCAAGAGAGCACCACTGCACTCCAGCCTAGGCGACAGAGAAAGACCTTGTCTAAAAAAAAAAAAAAAAAAACGAAAACAAAAAAAAAATCAAATAAATAAAAATTTAGCATCTGGCCAGGCACGGTGGCTCACGCCTATAATCCCAGCACTTTGGGAGGCCAAGGCAGGTCAATCACCTGAGATCGTGAGTTCGAGAGCAGCCTGGCCAACATGGGGATACCCTGTCTTTACTAAAAAAAAAAAAAAAAAAACGAAACTAGCCAGGTGTGCTGGTGCATGCCTATAATCCCAGCTACTCAGGAAGCTGAGGCAGGAGAATAGCTGGAACCTGGGAGATGGAGATTGTAGAGAGCCGAGATTGTGCCATTGCACTCCAGCCTGGGCAACAAGAGTGAAATTCCATCCCAAAAAGAAAAGAAAATAATAATAATTTAGCATCTAAATTGAGATATATTAAATGTAACTTATACTTTGTATTTCATAGATATATTTTTAAAAATCAAATATTTAGTTTGTAAATGTTTTTGAAATGTTGAGATATTTTTGATACTGCCTTAAATTATATTATTACTATTATTATTTTTTTTTGAGATGGAGTCTAGCTCTGTCACCAGGCTGGAATACAGTGGCATGATCTTCGCTCACTGCAACCTCTGCCTCCCAGATTCATGAGATTCTCTTGCCTCAGCCTCCCAAGTAGCTGGGACTACAGGTGCCCACCAGCACACCTGGCTAATTTTTTGTATTTTAGTAGAGACTAGGTTTCACCATGTTGGCCAGGATGGTCTCGATCTCCTGACCTCGTGATCCACCCGCCTCAGCCTCCCAGAGTGCTGGGATTACAGGTGTGAGCCACTGTGCCTGGCCAAAATTATACTAATATTAATTCCATCTGATTCTGTTGGACAGTGCTTACTTAGAACAATATGAAGGATTGGAAGTGCTACATACTTAAAGCCACCCTCAATTTTTTTTCTTTTTTCTTTCTTTTTTTTTTTTTTGAGACAGAATCTTGCTGTGTCACCCAGGCTGGATGCAGTGGTGCAATCTTGGCTCACTGCAACCTCTGCCTCTCAGGTTCAAGCAATTCTCCTGCCTCAGCCTCCCAAGCAGCTAGGATTACAGGTGTGTGCCACCACACCTGGCTAATTTCTGTATTTTTAGTAGAGATGGGGTTTCACCATGTTGACCAGGCTGGTCTTGAACTCCTGACCTCAGGAAGCTACCTTTAATTCTGAGACTAATTCTGTAAGGGTGTGAGTTTATACAAGATTAGGTTCTGAAAATATTTGTCAGAACAATCATTAGAGTGTAATCTCCATAAATCTGTTATCTTTTTTATTTTCTTAACCATTCCTAGAACATGTTTTAGGTACTCTGTAAGTATTTGTTGAGTGAAGGCACTGAGGCATAAGGAGTATGAGTAGAGGACATGGGCTGGATGGAAGAGGTGCTAAGTATATCAGCTCTGCTGAACTTGGTGGCTGAATTTGGGTCTTGAACATAGGGATATTTTGAGAGGAGTCTTGGGTTATTATTAAGTGGGTATTGGGATTAAAGCATGTATGGGGAAGAGGTTTTGCATAACTTTTAGACATGGTTGAGTTTTGTTGTTTTTTTTGACACTGAGAGTCATTCTCTTGCCCAGGCTGGAGGGCAGTGGTGTGTCTTGGCTCACTGCAACCTCCACCTCCCATGTTCAAGATATTCTCCTGCCTCATCCTCCTGAGTAGCTGGGATTATAGGCACCTGCCGCCACGTTCAGCTCATTTTTGTGATGGGATTTCACCATGTTGGCCAGGCTGGTCTCGAACTCCTGACCTCAGATGATTCATTTGCCTCCACCTCCCAAAATGCTGGAATTACAGGCATGAGCCATAGTGCCTGGCCTAGACGTGGTTGACTTTTGTCTGGTGAAGATAGCCAGTTGGTGGTTGATTGAGTTTGGAATTCAGGAGAAAGATCTTGTCTTGATAGGGAAGTTATCAACAAATAAGTGTAGGTTGATGCCAAGTATGTGGACAAGTGGAGAGATTGGACAGAGCGCAAAAGAGAACACCATCATTTATAGGTGGGCATGGGAGCCTGCAAAAGTAAGTGAAATAAAGAGTGGAGAATTGAAGCGAGAATTCTAAAGAAGTGAGTAATACTATCAAAAGATATTCTAGTCAGGTGCAGGGGCTCAGCCTTTTATCCCAACACTTTGGGAGGCTGAGCCAGGAGGATCCCTGGAGCCCAGGAGTTTGAGACCAGCGTGGGCAACATAATGAGACCTTGTCTCTACAAAAAATTTAAAAATTAGCCAGGCATGATGGTGCGTGCCTACATTCCCAGCTACTTGGGAGGCTGAGGCAGGAGGAGGCTCAAACCCAGGGATTCGATGGTACAGTCAGCTGTGATCCTGCCACTGAAATCTAGCCTGGGCAAGAGTGCCAAACTTTGTCTCAAAAAAAAAAAAAAAAAAAAAAGAAAGAAAGAAAGAAAAACAAGAGGAAATATATTTTTAAAAAGATGATTCTGGAATTCCATTGAATTTGGCAGTGGGGACTACGTTGGGTTGGTGAATCTTGAATAGTTTCAATGTAGTGGTGGAAACAAAAACCTAAATAGTAGTAGATGGAATATTGCATGTTAGACAGATATTGATTGCAGACAATTATTTGGAGGACTTTGGTTGTAAAATGGTGCAGTGTGGAAGGGTAGGAGCTAACTACTCCTGGAAGATTTTCCCCTCCCCCTCCCCCTCCACCTCTCCCTCTCCCTCTCCCTCTTTCCGTGCAGTATGGTAGGGTAGAAGCTAACTACTCCCGGAAGATTTTGTTGCCCTTCCTCACTCCCTCCCTCCCTCCCTCTCTCTCTCTTTCTTTCTTTTTTTCGTAATTTTTAGTAGAGGTGGAGTTTCGCCATGTTAGCCAGGATGGTCTCGATCTGATCTCGTGATCCACCTGCTTCAACCTCCCAAAAGTGCTGGGATTACAGGCGTGAGCCACCACCCAGGTTTTGGTTTCTTAAGATAGGAAAGACTTACTTGTTATTTCCTGTGGGGAAAGTGCCAGCAGGGGAAGATTTACAGATCTCCAAACTTTGGCTCCAGAAAGCTCTCTGATTTTTCTCTTAGGAATGTGTAAACACTTCTGTGCATATTACAACTAGCTCATTGCTGATGGTAAATAAATACTCAGTATTCTTGCAGCTTATGTTCTTAGAAAGTTGAGACAGAAATAGACATTACTTTTTTCTTTAAGGGGTAACATTAGAGGAACTGAGTAGAGACTCAAGACCATAGGGGCAATAATGAAAGAACTAAAAGCCTAAACATGGATTGGTGCCTTGTCGGATCATGAATTAACTAGTTATCTGATGGCCTTCTGCTTGGAGTTAGGCAAGGTCCCTGAAAATTATCTTTGATCATGAGGGAGCATTCCACGAAGGATGACTTGACACTGGCTAACCCCTAGTGGAAAACAAGTTTGTCATAGGAAGAATCTCCTGAACTCTTAAGGAGCATTTAAATGGTATTTGAATAAAAAAAGGGGGGGGGGCAGGTACAGTGGCTCACCTGTAATCCCAACACTTTGGGAGGCCGAGGCGGGCAGATCACCTGAGATTTGGAGTTCGAGACCAGCCTGGCTAACATGGTGAAACCCCGTCTCTACTAAAAATACAAAAATTAGCCCAGCATAGTGGAGTAATCCCAGTTTCTTGGGAGGCTGAGGCAGGGGAATCACTTGAACCTGGGAGGTGCAGGTTGCAGTGAGCCACAGTGAGCAACACAGCACTCCAACCTGGGTGACAGAGGAAGACTCCGTCTCAAACAAACAAACAACAAAAAAAGGTTAAGTCTGCCTTCTAAATTGAGCCTTTACAATAACCTTATTTGTAAACCTTATTTGTAAAACCAGTGTGATTTAATCTTGTCTGATTAATCTATAATTATATGGTCTTTTAATTTGGTTTAAAAAAAATTATTATGGAAATTTATACTGGGGGATTTTTTGTTGGCTTGTTTTGTTTTTTGAGAGACGGTCTCCCTCTGTCATTCAGGCTGGAGTGCAGTGGTGTGCCCACGGTTCACTGCAACCTCTGCCTCCCAGGCTCCAGTGATCCCTCCCACTTTCGCCTCCTGAGTAGCTGGGACCGCAGGCATGCACCACCACGCCTGGATAACTTTTGTATTAGGTTGGTGCAAAAGTAATTGCAGTTTTTGCCATTACTTTTTTTTTTTTTTTTAGACGGAGTCTCATTGTATCACCCAGGCTGGAGTGCAGTGGGACCATGTTGGCTCACTGCAACCTCCATCTCCTGGGTTCAAGCAATTCTCCTGCCCCAGCTTCCTGAGTAGCTGGGATTACAGGTGCCCACTACCACGTCTGGCTAATTTTTTATTATTTTTAGTAGAGACAGGTTTTCACCGTGTTGGCCAGGCTGGTCTCGAACTCCTGATCTCTGGTGATCCACCCGCCTCAGCCTCCCAAAGTGCTGGGATTACAGGCATGAGCCACCACACCCAGCCTTTGCCATTACTTTTCATGTTTTTTGTAGAGATGTTTTTTTCACCTTCAATATGGTGAAACCCCAGGCTGGTCTCAAAGGCCTTACCTCAAGTGATCTGCTCACCTCGGCCTCCCAAAGTGCTGGGATTGCAGGCCTGAGCCATCACACCCAGCCCTGGGGTATTTTTTAATGCTAATAAGTTTCCACTGGATCTTAGTCTCCCAATTATATGAAATTATAAAATATGAGGAAAAAGGTAAAAATATAGAACATATCAGGATTATGCAGAAATGAGGAGGGTTGTAGTCCAAGGAACATTTGGAGGGAAAATGGACCATGACCTTTGACCACATCCTTAAGGAGTAGATTCTTTTTGTGAGACTCGGTGTGACTCTCAGCTCGCTGCAGCTTTGACCAGTGGAGCTCAAGTGATTCTTCTGCCTCAGCCTCCTGAGTAACTAGGACTTCAGGCACGCACCACCACACCTGGCCGATTTTTAATTCTTTTGTAGAGATGGGGTTTCGCCATGTTACCTAGGCTGGTCTTGATCTCCTGGACTCAGGCAATCCTCTTGTCTAGGGCCCCCAACGTGCCGGCATTACAGGAATGAGCCACCACACCTGGCCAAGGATTGGATTGTAAATCGAGTTCTAAATTTACCCATTTTCCCTAACAGCTTGCTGTGAGCTCAGTGTGTACTGTAAATACTGATTTTGGACATGAGATGGTAATATTTTGAATAGCAGTGCTACACCCCTACAACTCACAGATAACAGCCTTTCACAAAAAAATGAACACAACAGGCCAGTGGATTTGGAAATATGATAATCCGTACAATCTAAAAAGTAAACTACCAAAAGAAGCATCCATTGTAACTTTAATTCAGTACATCTTAGTTAGCATTAGTAACAGTGGAATTCACTGTGAATGTTAACACTTATTGTTTGCTACTGAATTTTAATTTTAGAACAGTGCCTGGGGGTTAGACACTAGGACCTTGTTGTTAGACCTCTGGTTTGAGAACCTGGCTCTTGATATTGATCTGAATAAGAAATGTTCTTATCAGTGAATGGAAATATTAACATTACTTAGTTGGAGAAGCAAAATGAGAGAATTCCTGTGAAGTGCTGTTCATAATGGTATCTGGCAAGTAGCAAATGCTCAGTACATAAATAATAGGTGTTTATAATTCATAACAAACATGTATTTTCATATATGTTCATAACAAAATGTTCCTTTTTTTGTTTGTTTTTTTGAGACGGAGTCTTGCTCTGTTGCCCAGGCTGGAGTGCAGTGGCGCAATCTCAGCTCACTGCATCCTCTACCTCCCAGGTTCAATCAATTATTCTGCCTCAGCCTCCTGAGTAGCTGGGATTATAGGCGCCCACCACCACACCTGGCTAATTTTTGTGATTTTTTTTAGTAGAGGCGGGGTTTCACCATGTTGGCCTGTCTGGTCTTGAACACCTGACCTCATGATCGCCCACCTCAGCCTCCCAAAGTGCTGGGATTACAGGCGTGAGCCACTGTGCGTGGCTCAATATTCTTTTATTAATTGTGAATTTGAGACCGGAATTACTAGGTTTTTCTTAAATGTTGAAGGACAAGTAGAAAAGGGAGAACTATCTAATAGGCATTTTTCCTTTAAATAAGTCAGTTCATTTCAACATTAAGTCCAGGAATTTGGCTGGGCCTGGTGTCTCACACCTGTAATCCTAGCACTTTGAGAAGCTAAAGTGAGAGGACTGAGCCCAGGAGTTTGACAGCAGCCTGGGCAACATAGCAAGACCCCATCTCTAAAAACAAACAAACAAACAAACAACAACCCACAGTTTATAGGAAAACATTGATTCACTTAATCCTCACAATGAACCGCTTTAATACGTGTTATTACTAGCTCTGCTCCAAAGTTTGTTGTTTGATTCCCTCCAAACTCATGTTCTTAAAAATGTATAAAATAGTTAAGATACTGAAAAGAATAATACACTAACCACCAGAGTTAGTTATTAACCCTTTTTTTTTTTTAAGATGGAGTCTAGCTTTGTCACCAGACTGGAGTGCAGTGGCGCGATCTTGGTTCACTGCAACCTCCATCTTCTTGGTTCAAGTGATTTTCCTACCTCAGCCTCCCGAGTAGCTGGGATTATAGGCAAACGCCGCCATGCCCAGCTAATTTTTGTATTTTTGGTAGAGATGGGGTTTCACCATGTTGGCCAGGCTGGACTCGATCTCCTGACCTCGTGATCGCCCACCTCACCTCCCAAAGTGCTGGGATTACAGGCGTGAGCCACCGCGCCTGGCAAGGTTATTAACCTGAAGCATGGGTGGGGGATTGTTCATGGAAAGTGTGAAGAATGAAAAGGTAGTAGGTTTTGCTTTAGAGTCCTCTAGGGCCTGAGCATGGCAGCATATGCCTGTAATCCCAGCCTTTTGGGAGGCCGAGGCAGGCAGATCACTTGAGCTCAGGAGTTACAGACCAGCCTGGGCAACAAACTGAGACTCAGTCCCTACCAAAAACAAAATGAAAGAAGTGAAAATAAAGTAGCGTCCTCTACTCCTAGACTCAGGGGAAAATATCTATAGTCAAGGGGTCAAGAGGTGTGGGAGTGAAGCTTCAAGGGAGATCTACATTTTAGAGAGTTTTCAGTGAAAATTCTCCTTGGAGGTCTACAAACTAGACCCTTAGGGGGTCGTAAGCAAGTTAAGTCTATGGTATTTAAGAAATAATTGAATTTGACTGATAATTAAATTATAATTTGCATAGAAGTTTATGATATTTGAATGAGGAGGGAAATTGGTAGAATGATAGTTTGAGGCAGATTGGAAGGTCTTAGAAGGTTTTTCCTCCTTCGGGAATAAATTGTACTGGCTCATAGCCCCAAAGAAAAAGGAAGATGGCCAGAAATACTTGTGAACAAGAGAACATTAGCTCTTAGTTCAGTCATGATTTTCTACACATTTGGAGCCAATCTTCAAATTACACATTTAAAAAAATTAAATAGAAGTTTTTGATTTCTCCCTCGATTAACAACCTGCTCAACTTCCCCTCCGCCCTTCTCCCCACCCCTGATTTAAAATGATTTCTTTTGAGTTCTAAGACACCCTGGCCAGATGAGGGTAGAGTTCTTGTTCGGGGTAGGAATGAGAAAATTAGAATATCAAAGTAATCCCAGCACTTTGGGAGACCAAGACAGGAGGATATCTTTAGCTCAGGAGTTG
Source organism: Theropithecus gelada (assembly GCF_003255815.1). Taxonomy (NCBI): domain Eukaryota; kingdom Metazoa; phylum Chordata; class Mammalia; order Primates; family Cercopithecidae; genus Theropithecus; species Theropithecus gelada. The sequence goes on along the minus strand of NW_020258649.1, from coordinate 14,213 downwards.
GACACTAGCCTGGGCAACATAGCGAGACCTTGCCTCTACAAAAGCAAAAAAAGTAGCTGAGCTTGCGGGGGGGTCCCTTGAGCCTGAGAGATCGAGGTTGCAGTGAGCTGTGATCCTGTCACTGCACTACAGCCTCGATGACAAAGTGAAAAGAAAAGAAGCCTGACTCTAGTGAAGAAATTTTGGAAACTTCTGAAATCTGCTGTGGTTCCCAAACAGCCTAGATGTGGAGGAGCCATGAGGACCTACATCACCAAGGTAAGGTGAGTGGAGTCTAGCACCATACAGTTTCTCAGACCCACTTTTGGGGGCAGCACTTTCTTTGACCCTGACTTTCTGTGGACTTTGAATCTCTCAGCTGATGGTTGTAGTCAGAGTAGGGAAACAGATCAGAGGCAAAGCTCCAAGAATATTAGGGATTCAACACTTGGTTTAGTAGCTGACTTCTTTTGTTTTCTATTATTTCCTTCTTTTTCAGACAGAGTCTCACTGAGTCTCGCAGGCTGGAGTGCAGTAGAGAGATCTTGGCTCACTGCAGCCTCTGCCTCGCAGGTTCAAGTGATTATCCTGTCTCGGCCTTCCAGGGATTACAGGCACGCGCCACCACACCCGGCTAATTTTTGTGTTTTTAGTAGAGATGGGGTTTCACCATGTTGGTCAGGCTGGTGATCCGCCCACCTTGGCCTCCCAAAGTGCTGGGATTACAGGCATGATTCACCACACCCGGCCAGCTTTCTTTTTATCCCTAAAAAAGGAAAAATAAATCGATGGCTGAAATTCTGAACTAGTCAAATGAGTTCATTTCACTTCTTTGGGAAAATAAGGTAACTATTGTACAGGTCTTCTTTGAAGAGATTTTTGTTGTTTTTGCCTTTAATGTTCATTTTAGATTTCTTCTTAGGTGAATCTTTGGTGGGTAGCTGGTTCTTTGTTTGTTTGTTTGTTTATTTATTTGTTTGTTTATTTAATACAGAGTCTTGCTCTGTTGCCAGGCTGGAGTGTAGTGGTGCTCTCGGCTCACTGCAACCTCCACCTCCTGGGTTCGTGATTCTCCTGCCTCAGCCTCCCAAGTAGCTAGGATTACAGGCATGTGCCACCATGCCCAGCTAATTTTTGTATTTTTAGTAGAGACAGGGTTTCACCATGTTGGCCAGGATGGCCTCAATCTGTTGACCTCATGATCCACCCACCTCAGCCTCCCAAAGTGCTGGGATTACAGGCATGAGCCACCGTGCCCGGCCTCTTTTTTTTTTTTTCTTTTTTTTTTAAGACAGAGTCTCATTCTGTCACCCCCAGGCTAGAGTGCAGTGGCCCCATCTCAGCTCACTGCAACCTCTGCCTTCCAGGTTCAAGAGATCTCCTGGCCAGGCACAATGACTCACACCTGTAATCCAGCATTTTGAGAGGCCAACATGGCAAACCCTGTCTCTACTAAAAATACAAAAATTAGCCCTGTGTGGTAGGGCACACCTGTAATCCCAGCTACCCAGGAGGCTGAGTCAGGAGAATCGTTTGAACCCGAGAGGTGGAGGTTGCAGTCAGCTAAGATGGCACCACTGCACTCCAGCATGAGCCACAAAGTGAGACTCCATTTCAAAAAACAAACAAACAACAACAACAACAAAAAACCAAAAAGGCCAGGTGCAGTGACTCACGCCTGTAATCCCAGCACTTTGGAAAGCCCAGGCAGGCGAATCTCCAGGTCAGGAAATCGAGACCATCCTGGCTAACACAGTGAAACCCCGTCTCTACTAAAAATAAAAAAAATTAGCTGGGCGTGGTGGCGGGCGCCTGTAGTCCAGCTACTCGGGAGGCTGAGGCAGGAGAATGGCATGAACCCAGGAGGCGGAGCTTGCAGTGAGCTGAGATCGTGCCACGACATTCCAGCCTGGGCGACAGAGCGAGACTCCATCTCAAAAAAAAAAAAAAAAGATTCTCATGCCTCAGCCTCCTAAGTAGCTGGGATTACATGCAGGTGCCACCTTGCCTGGCTAATTTTTGTAGTTTTCATAGAGACAGGGTTTTGCCATGTTGGCCAGGCTGGTCTTGAACTCCTCACCTCAAGTAATCCACTCACCACAGCTTCTAAACTGTTAGGATTACAGGCATGAGCCACCATGCCCAGTCGATCTTTTCTTTTTATTTAAATTATGTTGAATTAAACTGCCAGTGGTACTGGCCACTGTATGGTTGTTGGTTGCAGAACAGGGCCTGACCTCTATACTGCTCAGTAGTGTCAGTGGGAGGAAGGGAATTCAGTATCTTAAAGTCAACATTATGAAGACACCAGTGGTTGTCTCTGAATTTTTTTCCACAAACATTCAGTTTTCAGGCTGACAGCATAGGTCCTGACAGTGTCACTTCTGATTAGACATAAATACTTTGTGGGCTGCCCGTTGTTGTGTTTCACATAATATTTTATTAATAATTTGGTCTTTCCTCAACAATTTGATTTATTCACTTTATGCATTCTCAAGAGAAATGAAAATTAGATGTTGGTGAGTGGGGGACAATCTGAGACATTACAATTGGGTCAGAGTACCTAAATGGTATGTCCATGGTATTAAAATTTCATGGGGAGGGTTATTGGGGAAATAAAAGTCTAAAAAAGGCTGGAGGGAATGATTATTGATGAAGATGGAAAACAGTTGACAAACCCTGAGCTACCGATAGTCAAGATCTTACTTGACCATGTCAGTGAACAGACTTTGAAAGGCTTTATTTTTCTTTCTTTCTTTCTTTTTTTTTTAATTGAGACGAAGTCTCGCTCTGTGGCCCAGGCTGGAGTGCGGTGGCCGTGATCTCAGCTCACTGCAAGCTCCGCCTCCCGGGTTCATGCCATTCTCCTGCCTCAGCCTCCCAAGTAGCTGGGACTACAGGTGCCCGCCACCTCGCCCAGCTAATTTTTTGTATTTTTCGTAGAGACGGGGTTTCACCATGTTAGCCAGGATGGTCTCGATCTCTTGACCTCGTGATCCGCCCGCCTCAGCCTCTCAAAGTTCTGGGATTACAGGTGTGAGCCACCGCGCCCAGCAAAAGACTTTATTTTTCTATATGATTTGAGTAGCTCTTTCTTTGTTGGTTGTTGTTGTTTTTGGAGTAGCTGTTTCTTGATACAAGAAATACTGCATGGATGGAGTGTGTGTGTGTGTGTGTGTGTGTGTGTGTGTGTGTGTGTATGTGTGTGTATGTGGCGGAGGGGCTATAATCAGATTATGTTCAAATGACCCAGTCATTTCAGAATAAAACACCACATTGCTCCTTTAGACTGGATATAAGATTATCAAGACAATGGGAATGTGGAAAAATGAGAGAATGGAGAGGGTTTAGGGACTATTAGACCAAGACTTGATCTAAGGAGTTCAACATTATTCTTGTTTCAGAGTGGGCAGGATGGTCCCAGAGCAAGTTCTAGTCTTAGGATAATTTTTAAAAGTCACGTGAAATATAACTGAATAACAAAGTTCAAGCGTTCTTAATTAAGCTCATTAATTAATGTGAATGTCTTAAGAAGATTTCCTTTTCTTTTCTTTTTTTTCTTTTTTAAGACAGAGTTCCACTCTGTTGCTCAGGCCAGAATGTAGTAGTAATACTCCTGCCTAGGCAGGCGGATCACCTGAGGTAAGGAGTGTGAGACCAATCTGGCCAACATGGCAAAACGCAGTCCCTACTAGAAACACAATATTAGCTGGGTCTGGCGTTGCGAGCCTGTAATCCCAGCTACTCGGGTGGCTGAGGCGGAAGAATCACTTGAACCTGGGAGTTGGAGGTTGCAGTGAGCCGAGATCACGCCACTGCGCTCTACCCGGGACAACAAAGCAAGACTCTGTCTCAAAGATTACTGTTATTATTATTGTTTTAGACAGGGTCTCTGTCCCCCAGGCTGCAGTGCAGTGGTCCAACCTCGGCTCACTGCAACCTCCGCCTCCCAGGCTCACATAATCCTCCCACTTCAGCCTCCCAAATAGCTGAGACTATGGGCACGCACCACCACGCCTGGCTAATTTTTAGTAGAGACCGGAGTTTCACTCTTGTTACCCAGGCTGGAGTGCAATGGAGCAATCTCGGCTCACCGCAACCTCCGCCTCCCTAGTTCAAGCCATTCTCCTGCCTCAGCCTCCCGAGTAGCTGGGAATACAGGCATGCGCCACCATACCTGGCTAATTTTGTATTTTCTGTAGAGATGGGATTTCTCCATGTTTGTTAGGCTGGTCTCGAACTCCCGACCTCAGGTGATCCGCCTGCCTCGGCCTCGCAAAGTGCTGGGATTACAGGCATGAGCCAACACTCCCGGCCTCCCATGGGAATATTTTTCTTGAGGAAACTGTTAATGAATAAACTTTACCCACCAATGGATAGCAAAGGGAACGTCAGCAAAGGAACAAGCAGGAGCACTGAGTGTATAGAACTGCAAAACTAAGACTAAGCAAACCCAGGTTTTGGGGAGAAACAGAATGTAAATGTTACCTACTCTGACAACATAGAAATGATGCAATAGAAAAACTAGGAGGACAAAGATTATGGAAGAAATGAAGTAGGGTGAGTTTTTATAGGCTGTTTCATCTATAATAACTGAGTTAAAAGATATTATTTAAATCACATTTAAATAATGGTGTAAGAAGATCTTATTTTCCAAAAGGCCAATGAAGTTTTTACATTATCCTTGGCAAAAATCATGTCAACAAGAGGAGGAACAGACAGGGGGAGCACATCTAGTAGCAGGGGTTTGAGAAGAGAGGAGTTCAGTTGACTGTGAAGCAAATGATATTTTAAACTGATATTTAAGTTATACATGCACTGATATGAGGTCAGTTAAACACCTCGAATCAATGTGTATGTACATATATAACTTAAATGTCAGTTTTAGTGAAGTGAACTTTTTCCTATAGAGCTCTTAATTTTTGTAAAATCAGGTTTTAGCCAGGTAAATAGCAAACATTCCTGTTTCTTGGCTTTTCAGGTCTGATATTTACATCAAGAGGGAGTTTTGGAGGTGGGGCATATTTGTTTACTGGAGGTCTAGGGTAATCACTATTTAAAGTAGTTTGTCTCTGAAATGTTTTCATAAACAGTTTCCTTTCTTTCTGAGTCTATGTTTTCATTTAGCTTAGGAGAGAAGGCTAACCAAACAGAACAAAGAGTTGCTATTACACTCTAAATATAAACCCAAATTTTGAAACAAAAGTATACCCGAATAAGTGACTGAAAACCAACAGAAATAAACACGCATGAGACCAAACCCAAAAAGTCTTTTTATAGCTTTAATCAGGGTCTCCGAAGAGAGCAGAAAATTTTAGCTCATTCATAATCAAAACCTCTTCCAAAGACAGCTTACTACAAGTGGGGTGCAATCATGTCTGCAGGCCCTATCTTCCAGAGTCTTTGCTTCTCAGCTGACCACAAAGGCCAGATAGAAGACTAAAAGAGACAGCAAAACAGGAAAACCAGGCTGGGCGCGGTGGCTCAGGCCTGTAATCCCAGCACTTTGAGAGGCGGAGGCGGGCAGATCACGAGGTCAAGAGATTGGAAACATTCTGGCCAACATGGTGAAACCCCGTCTCTACTAAAAATACAGAAATCAGCTGGGCGTAGTGGTGTGTGCCCATAGTCCCAGCTACTTGGGAGGCTGAGGCAGGAGAATCGCTTGAACCCAGGAGGGGGAGGTTACAGTGAGCCCAGGTCGCGTGACTGCACTCCAGCCTGGGGACAGAGAGAGACTCAGTCTCAAAAAAAAAAAAAAAAAAAAAAGGGCTGGGTGCGGTGGCTCAAGCCTGTAATCCCAGCACTTTGGGAGGCCGAGATGGGCGGATCACGAGGTCAGGAGATCCAGACCATCCTGGCTAACATGGTGAAACCCCGTCTCTACTAAAAAATACAAAAAACTAGCCGGGCGAGGTGGCGGGCACCTGTAGTCCCAGCTACTCGGGAGGCTGAGACAGGAGACTGGCGTGAACTCGGGAGGCGGAGCTTGCAGTGAGCTGAGATCTGGCCACTGCACTTCAGCCTGGGAGACAGAGCGAGACTCCGTCTCAAAAAAAAAAAAAATCACAAATGAGTACTCCAAAGACATGGTAAGTCTCCAAGGGATATATCATAAATTTTGCTGCAAAGTCGAACAGACTGTTTGAGCTTAAGGGTTTTCTTGAGGGAGTGAAAGAAGAGCTGTCTTAAAAAATCAAATCTCTTATCACAATGCAGAAGCAGCTGGATGCGGTAATGCCTGTAATCCCAGCACTTTGGGAGGCGGAGGCGGGTGGATCACCTGAAGTCAGGAGTTCAAGATCAGTTTGGCCAACATGGTGAAACCCCGTCTCTACTAAAAATACAAAAATTAGCCAGGTATGGTGGTGGGCACCTGTAATCCCAGCTACTCAAGAGGCTGAGGCAGGAAAATCGCTTGTATTCAGTAGACAGAGGCTGCAGTGAGCCCAGATCGCTCCACTGCACACTTCAGCCTGGGCAACAGAGCGAGACTGTCAAAAAAAAAAAAAAAAAAAAAATCAAGCCAGAAAAAACAGAAAGTAGAAAGTGACCCTTTCATTAAACTTTGTTTAAAACCTGGTTCCAATTATGCCTGCAAATGCATTAGTAATTTAGAAATTTCAGAAGATCTCCATTTTGGCCATTGTATTTTGGGGTTATCTCAAGCCATGTGGGCCCATTTAGCTAGACATTTGCAAGATGGAGTCCTGTAGGTATCATACATAACTCCAGCTACTGTTTCCAAGGGGAGTTGCCCCAGAAGGGAAGGCTCAGTTTTGATGGGCAGCTTCTTATAATTTAGGAACTTTTCAAAAGTGATCAAAGCCAGAACCGTGCACCAGGTAAAAATGTGCAGTTTATGAGCATCATTCCTCAAGCTGTCACCCAAGAGTTGTGAATCACAGGCCAACCCTTAGGTGCACCTTCCAGTTGAGCTAAAAGTCCCCGCAGGTGTGAGGAGTGAGGACTTCTTGTGGGGAGCCCCTGTGAGACTTGTACACATTGTTGAGAAATGGTATGCATCATTTAAAAGTATCCCAGCACCTCTGCTAAATCTCTAGTTGCCTAGGGCACCTAAATGGGTCAGACGGAGCAATTGCCTCTTCTATTTGGAGTGAGAGAGTTCACCCTCTTGCACCTTTTGGTTTGAAACTAACAGAAATTGGTCACAAATGAGAAAACAAGTTCAAATTACAAGGACTGGGAAGCAGCTGCAATTTTAAAAGCATATTATGGGATTTTACTCCAAGAAAAGTGAAATTAGGCTGGGCGTGGTGGCTCATGCCTGTAATCCCGATACTCTGGGAGGCTGAGGCAGGTGGATCATCTAAGGTCAGGAGTTCCAGACCAGCCTGGCCAACATGGTAAAACCCCATCTCTACTAAAAATACAAAAGTTAGCCGGGCATGGTGGCAGGTACCTGTAATCCCAGCTACTCGGGAGGCTGAGGCAGGAGAATCGCCTGAACCTGGGAGGTGGAGGTTGCAGTGAGCCGAGATCACACCACTGCACTCCAGCCTGAGTGACAGAGTGAGACTCTGTCTAAAAAAAAAAAAAAAAAAAAAAAAAGTAAAATCAGCAGTGTTAGACTACTAGTGTCATACCCCAGACCTCCTATCATTAGGCAGAGAAAGAAATTTTCTTTTCTTTCTTTCTTTTTTTAAATTTTGAAACCTGAATCTTCTGCCTGTGACTGAAGATAGAAATGTCTTTCCTAGAAAGGGAGGGTTGAAAAGAACAGCTCAAGTAAGGTCTAGGCCTCACCAACCAATAAGGAGGTCTAAATTCAGGAAGACTCACTCCTTACACTCAACAGTATACTTGGAGCCAGAGGAACACAAGAGATTCTGGTTGACCACGTACCAAGTCCAGGAGGCGTGTTGGTTAGTTGGGGGGTGGGAAGAGAATCTCTGAATCCTGCAGTCACTCGCTGTACCAGAAATGTTGACCTAACAAAAAAAAAGCTATGTACAAAATGTAATTTTTTTATTTTTGAGACAGAGTTTTACTCTTGTTGCCCAGGTTGGAGTGCAGTGGCATGATCTCAGCTCACTGACACCTCTGCCTCCAGGGTTCAAGAGTTTCTCCTGCCTCAGCCTCCTGAGTAGCTGGGATTACAGGTGCCCACCACCATGCCCAGCTAATTTTTGTATTTTTAGTGAAGATGGGGTTTCATAATGTTGGCCAGGCTGGTCTTGAACTCCTGGCCTCAGGTGATCTGCCCGCCTAGGCCTCCCAAAGTGCTGGGATTACAGGCGTGAGCCAACTGTGCCCAGCCACAAAATATAATTTTAAAGAATTTGCTTCAGGCCAAGGTGAGGATGACTGCTTGGGAGACTCAGACTCAACCTCAAATAGGAACCACATTTGGCCTTTGTTACAAGATCCATAAAGACAAAATAATAGGAAGTGGGTTGATACAATGTTGTCAGGAATTCGCACTGGTTTACATATATGCTGGTACACGGAAAGCTTGGCCCCTGATTCACAGCTCTTGGGTGACCCCTTGAGGAATGATGCTCATGAACTACACAAGAAATAACACTGATAGTTATTGAATATACATTGTTGAACTACAGGGTATGGGTTTTGTTGTCCAGCATGTGGAATTTAGGTTAATGTATAGCCACTTGTGGCATCAGTCCAGATTTCACAGAGCAAGCAGCTTCACAAAATGATTACATAGCTCAAGGGGGGAAGTGAGACAAAACTGTTGCCTAATTTCTGTGCCTGCGTGGCCTAATAATTTAGAAGTAGTTCACATTCCTCAGATTAAAAAATTTCTGCCTGGTGCAGTGGCTCATGCCTGTAATCCCAGCACTTTAGGAGGCTGAGGCAGGTGGATCCCCTGAGGTCAGGAGTTCGAGACCAGCCTGGCCAACATGGTGAAACCCCATCTCTACTAAAAATACAAAAAAATTAGCTGGGCATGGTGGTAGTTGCCTGTAATCCCAGCTATTCAGGAGACTGAGGCAAGAGAATTGCTTGAACCTAGAAGGCAGAAGTTGCAGTGAGCCAAGATTGAACCATCGCACTCCAGCCTGGGCAACAAGAGCAAAACTCTGTCTCAAAAAAAAAAAAAAAAAAAAACTATTCTTTTTCATTGTTAACTGATTTTTTGTCCCCAGTGCAGAAGTTCAGGTGTAGGGGGAGAATACTGTCCTGGCATGCCCACCTGGGTGTAAATACTCCAACTATGAGCTGCCAGGCTCAGTGGAGGAGGCAGATAAACAACACGGCTCAGCATGGGCAGAGACTCATTAAGGAAATCACTATTTTGGGGCTGGTTTCTGCTTGCAAAGGGTATGCATGGGCATAACCTGGATGCTTGGGCAGCCTTCCCTCCACACACACCAGTATCATGAAGCACGCCTCCGTTTCTGGTTGGTTTATGCTCTGAGAGGAAAACTCTTCGCGAGGTTTGTCTTCAGCGGAAGAGGAAGAAGAGGTTACCTAGAACCTCAGGTACTGAGATTGCAGATTGGGTTAAGAGTGAGCCCTTTTATTAAGGATAGTATGCATGGAAGAGTCATGGAGCCATTTCAGAAGGATACAAAAATGTGACCCTTATGATTATTTGGGGAAGTGAGACCAGAGTGCAGAAGATTTTCATTTGTTTGCCGTTTTAAAAATAGTTATTTTATTTTACCATATAATGTACTGACCCATGGCTGGGCGCGGTGACTCACACCTGTAATCCCAGCACTTTGGGAGGCTGAGGCGGGTGGATCACCTGACGTCAAAAGTTCAAGACCAGCCTGGCCAACATGGTAGAACCCCGTCTCCACTAAAAATACAAAAATTAGCTGGGTATGGTGGCATACACCTGAAATCCCAGCTACTGGGGAGACTGAGGCAGGAGAATCTCGATTGAACCCAGGAGGTGCAGGTTGTAGTGAGCCGAGGGTTGAGTGTTTCCAGTGAATGATATCAGGGGAGTCAAGGACATGTGGGTGCCTGTGAATCACCCAGCATGGGTCAGGAAGGTCCTGGGCTGGAGGGAGACTCCAGGTGTCGTGAAGAATCGAGGCTCTGTTCTCCTGCACACAGCCTGTCACATCGTAAATTGTCCTGTGATCTCATGTTTCTCCCAGGGTCAGTGGCAACTGGAGACACAGAGGGAATGAGTTCTGAGGACAGATCCCTCCCCCATTCAGTTGTCACCATATAATTCTGCCCACTCGCACATGCGCACACGTAGGTAATGATGTGGCCATGTAACCAGACCCAGGTTCAGCTTCTCACCACTTAAAAGCCAGAACACAAGAGGTGAGGGTTGATGGGAGGAAAAGCAGGTTTAATTGGAGAGCCAGACAACCATTATAACACTATAATTGGTACTTTATAGTGTTATAAAGTACCATCTTACATTTTAAAATTCACTATAGCAGTTTTAAAGGGAAGCTTGGTGTGAGAGGCATGTGGGCGTGGTGCGGGGTGCAGCGTGCAGGTCTGTGGATTCTCTTCCAGCGGCTATCTAGGAGATTTGCCCTTCCGGAGGTCTGGTTGGTGATTACCTGACTTTGGCCTGATGGTGGTGGACTAATTGTGCCCAACGCCCCGCTAAATGGGAAAACTCCACAGGGGCTCCCTGCCTGGTTTATTTCAAAATTAGTCTCTGGATTTTTTTTTTTTTTTCTTTTTTTTGACAGTATCTCAATCTCTCACCCAGGCTGGAGTGCAGTGGTGCAATCATGGCTTGCTGAAGTCTCGACCTCCTGGGCTCAAGCAATCCTCCTACCTCAGCCTCCTGAGTAGCTGGGACCACAAGTATGTGCCACTATGCCTGGCTAATTTTTTAATTTTTTTGTAGGGATGAGGTCTCCCTATGTTGCCCAGGCTGGTCTTGAACTCCTGGGCTCATGCGGTCCTCCTGCTTTGGCCACCCAAAGTGCTGGGATTACAAGTGTGAGCCTGGGATTACAGGTGTGAGCCACTGCACCCAGTCTGGAACTTTTTAAGCGCATAATTGGATAAGCAGGCATTGCCAGAGGGGATTATCTAGAGAAGTTAGGAGTAAAGCGGTCAGAGGGGAAGGAAGGAAGAAAAAGAAAGAGGGTGATTTAAATAACTGAGGTTCCTGGTTACAAACTCCCCACTGTCAAGTTTCATTCTGTCTCTATGGAAAACAGGCAACTGATTCATTCTGGCTACTTCGTATTGAAAAGGGGCATGGTCAGGGGGCTGCGGAATGAACCTATCCACCCGGAGTTGAAAGTGCTTGAGAGTCCCTGGAGTTAGAGAAGAGATCCGCTGGAGCGTCATGGGGAGTGTGTAACAGCAATACAGTCTGCAGCAGAAGAATACTCCTATCCCTGTAATCATGAGCAACTTTTCCCACCAGGAGGGGCCTGATACAAACCATGAGGTGAGCCATTGATTTAAAGACATTGTGGGATCAGACATAGCATTGGTTTGCTTGTGCATGTCTCGTAGGGCTGAGGATGATTCCAGAGTTATCCTGGAAATACACAGCATTCAATCTTTTTTTTTTGAGACAGTCTCATTCTGTGGCCTAGGCTGGAGTGTAATGGTATGATCTCAGCTCACTGCAACCTCTGCCTCCTGGGTTCAAATAACTCTCGTGCCTCAGGCTCCTGAGTAGCTGGGATTAGAGGTATGCACCACCATGCCTGGCTAAGTTTATTTTATTTTTAGTAGAGATGGGGTTTTACCATGTTGGCCAGGCTGGTCTTGAACTCCTGGTCTCATGTGAGCTGCCTGCCTCAGTCTCCCAAAGTGCTAGGATTACATGCGTGAACCATCGTGCCCGGCCAGCATTCAATCTTAACTATTAAATTGATTAATAATTAAGTTCTGCACTGTCAGTTGTACCCGCAGCTTCTATGGTGGTCTGACAGCAGAAAGGTTACACGTATTTAACAGGTTACAGGAGGAGCTGTGAATATTCATGAAGGCAGTCCTGACACATGCGTATTGAACCAATACATATGCATGTAATATATGACCCACGTTCATTTTGGGATGGAGACAACATTTAAATGTACAATTAGACCCTAGCTGTCAAAAGGTCTTTTCAGGACACAAAGACATGAAGATGTATAATTTCTTTTTTCTTTCTTTTTGAGATGGAGTCTCACTCTGTTGCCTAGGCTGGAGTAAAGTGGCAAGACATTGGCTCACTGCAACCTCCACCACCAATATTCGTGTGATTGTCATGCCTCAGCCTCCCAAGTAGCTGGGATTACAGGTGCACACCACCACACGTGGCTAATTTTAAAATATTTTTTGTAGAGACAGGATTTTGCCATGTTGGCCAGGCTGGTCTCGAACCCCTGACCTCAGGTGATCTGCCTGCCTTGGCCTTCCAAAGTGCTGGAATTACCGGCATGAGCCACCGCACTCGGCCCATAAATTGTTGTAATATTACTTATCTTAAGGCCAATACTTCTTCGGCTGCTAGAGAAAAAAAAAAAGAAATCTTGTGCCAGTTAGAATCTAGTTTACTTTTTAAGTGTAGGAGTGTGTGAGTTAACCCTTGCCAGGCATGGTGTTAGGTCTTGCTTATAATTTGGTATCTTATCGTTATGAAGAGTCTGTATTGTCAGTCTTAGGAAACCAATTTTAATGTTAATGCTGGTCAGTTGTTCCTAAACTCCCAAGTGGGGAGGGTATGAAGAGGCACATCCAACCCTCCTTCCCTTCATAGCTTGAACTAGTTTTTCAGGTTTCTTTGGGATCCCCTTGGCCAATTTTAATTACATATACATTTTTTACATAAATTTTTTTATCACAGCTTACAGAGACCATCTATAACATGCTAAATAACTTTTAAATAATCTCCGAATTATATACAATTATCTTTTTCTTAGAACGCAACTTACAGAATTATATACCAACTAGAATTCTTATTCTTAGAAACTTTAAATTTTAGTGAAAACCTAAGAAGCAAGAAACCCAGAGCTGTCTATCAGATGTTAGTATTTTATAGATGAAACCATTCCACAAGTTTTAGAAACATGTTTCCCCACATTGTAAACTTTTTCATAATTGGAAATGACCCAGACATCCAATTAGCATCTGTTATTTAATTCAAAATAATTTTAAGGTATTATTTTTATTTTATCTTATGTATGTATGTATGTATTTAGAGACAGGGTCTCATTCTGTCACCCAGGCTGGAGTGCAGTGGTGCAATCTCGGCTTATGCAGCCTTGACCTCCTGGGCTCAAGCGATCTGCACATCTCAGCCTCCTAAGTAACTGGAACTGTAGGTGTGTGCCACCATGCCTGGCAAATTTTAATATTTACTTTAATTAATTAATGTATTTATTTTTGAGACAGTATCTCGCTCTGTCACTCAGGCTGGAGAGCAGTGGTGCAATCTCGGCTCACTGTGACCTCCTCCCTGCGGGCTCAAGCGATCCTCCCACACCAGCCTCCTGAGTAGCTGGGACCATAAGCAGACACCACCATGCCTGGCTATCTTTTTGTATTTTCAGTAGAGACAGGGTTTCGCCACTTTGGCTAGGCTGGTCTTGAAATGTGGTCTGAGAAGCTCCTCTCCAATGGAAGTTGTTTTTGAGAAGCCTGGGTTTGTTTCTCTTGCTTTCCACAAAGGAACATCTATTTCATTCTCTTAAATTCTCTAAGTAATCTACTTCCCCTTCAGTAATGTTCTTTGAGTTTACAGTGACAATCAGTTTTCTCCATGGCCTATAAGAGACGGTGTGATCTCACTGCTTTTCCATTGCTTTTGAGGACAGAAATATCTGCGTATTACTGATACATTTTATGTTAAACCATGTTTTCACTTCTATGTTTGCACCATGTCTGAAACGTGTGAGAGTAGTGCTGAATTGGGATGTGTTCATCAGTTCCAGAAATACCACAGACAGATGTTGTGTGTTTTCTGCTTTATGATTTCCTATCCAGTGGAGGTTTCAAATGTGATTTTACGGAAATTTATACTTAAGAAAACAAAGCATCTCCCTAAATATTTGAAAGTCTAATGCTATTTTACTTCAAAATAATATTATGAGTATTTTTAGTATAAACTGAGATTGGTAATTTAAACTCTGTGTGCCCAAATTCTTCAATTGCAATACAGTTTAATGTACCTTCATCATACATTTCTCAAACATATTCTGTTACTGGGGAGCTTAAAACATTGCTGAGCATATATTAAACTCCCACTTGTTACTTCCCTTTTAAGTAACTGTCATTTTATAATTTTCTCCTGTTTGGTATCAAGTTTACCAGGACCTTCA
>NW_020258648.1:0-5994 GCF_003255815.1 Theropithecus gelada | reverse complement strand
TCTTTTTTCTTTTTCTTTCTTTTTTTTTTTTTTTTTTTTTTTTTTTGAGACGGGGTCTTGCTCTGTCACCCAGGCTGGAGTGCAGTGGCTGGATCTCAGCTCACTGCAAGCTCCGCCTCCTGGGTTCACGCCATTCTCCTGCCTCAGCCTCCCAAGTAGCTGGGACTACAGGCGCCCGCCACTTCGCCCGGCTAGTTTTTTGTATTTTTTAGTAGAGACGGGGTTTCACCGGGTTAGCCAGGATGGTCTCGATCTCCTGACCTTGTGATCCGCCCGTCTCGGCCTCCCAAAGTGCTGGGATTACAGGCTTGAGCCACCGCGCCCGGCCCTTTCTTTTTTTTTTTAAGAGAGAGGGTCTTGCTCTGTTGCCAAGGCTGGAGTGCAGTAGCATGATCACTGCTTACTACAGCCTCGACCTCCTGGACTTAAGCAATCCTCCTGCCTCAGCCTCCTGAGCAGCTGAGACTACAAGTGCGCACCACCACATCCAGCTAATTTTTGTATTTTTTGTAGAGACCGGATTTCGCCATGTTGCCCAGGCAAGTCTGGAACTTCTGGGCTCAAGGGATCTGCCCACTTTAGCCTTCCAAAGTGCTGGGACTACAGCCATGAGCCACAGTGCTCAGCTTAGCCTCTTTTGCTTATAGTGTTTTCATGGTTTCCATGAAACAAGATATCAGTACTTCATTCCTCTTAGGACTAATTTGAGTTTCTTCCAACTTTTGGCTGTTGTGAATAACGCTGCTTCTGAATATTTATGATACTTCCTTTCAATTCTTTTTTTTTTTTTGAGATGGGAGTCTCGCTCTGTCACCCAGGCTGGAATGCAGTGGTGTGATCTTGGTTCACTGCAACCTCCGCCTTCCAGGCTAAGGCGATTCTCCTCCCTCAGCCTCTCGAGTAGCTGGGACTACAAGCGCCCACCACCACGCCTGGCTAATTTTTGTATTTAGTGTAGAGACGAGATTTCGCTATGTTGGCCAGACTGGTCTTGATCTCCTGACCTTGTGAGCCGCCCGCCTCGGCCTCCCAAAGTGCTGGGATTACAGGTGTGAGCCACGGCGCCTGGCCCAATTCTTTTACATATACACTTAAGAGTAGAATTGCTGGGCTTTCTCAGATTCCTTGCCCCATAGAGCTCTTCCTCTTGGGCCCCAATGTCCTACTTTAGGGGAGGAAGAGTTACTTTCCGAACCTCATCATAAGCTTCAAAGGTATCAAAAACTGCCTGCTAGCACAAGCCTATGCCCTCTGCTACCACACCTTCTTTTTTTTTTTTTTTGAGACGGAGTCTCGCTCTGTCGCCCAGGCTGGAGTGCAGTGGCCGGATCTCAGCTCACTGCAAGCTCTGCCTCCCGGGTTCACGCCATTCTCCGGCCTCAGCCTCCCGAGTAGCTGGGACTACAGGCGCCCGCCACCTCGCCCGGCTAGTTTTTTTGTATTTCTTAATAGAGACGGGGTTTCACCGTGTTAGCCAGGATGGTCTCGATCTCCTGACCTCGTGATCCGCCCGTCTCGGCCTCCCAAAGTGCTGGGATTACAGGCTTGAGCCACCGCGCCCGGCCAGCCACCGCGCCCGGCCCACACCTTCTTTTTAGAGATTATTTGTCATTAATATTTAATCCTGCAAACAGTTCCATGACTCCATACACCTTCTAAAACATTAGAACATTAAAGGCAAAGCTTAAGTCCCCTTTGATGACCACCCATCTCTGCCTTCTCCCTCCTCTCCACAGAAGAGACAATGGCAATGCAAATACATGAGACATATTTCACTATGTTGATGTGTGGGCGGTTAAAGGTAAATTGATAGATTAAAGAAGCGAATTGGTGTAACCAAGTCCAAACTTGTTCTGAGGCTGCAATGAGCTATGACTGTGCAGTAAGTGTGCATGCCTCGGACAAAAGAGACCTTGTCTTAAAAAAAAAAAAAAAAAAAAAAAAAAAACGGGCCAAGCACAGTGACTCACGCTTGTAATCCCAGCATTTTGGGAGACCGAAGCGGATGGATCACAAGGATGGGAGTTCAAGACAAGCCTGGCCAACGTGGTGAAACTCCATGTCTACTAAAAATACAAAAATTAGCCAGGCGTGGTGGCGGGCTCCTGTAGTCACAGCTACTGGGGAGGCTGAGGCAGGAAAATCACTTGAATCCGGGAGGCGGGGCTTGCAGTGAGTCGAAATTGCGCCATTGCACTCCAGCCTGGGCGGCAGAGAGACTCCATCTCAAAATAAAAAAAAAAATCCGCCGGGCGCGGTGGCTCAAGCCTGTAATCCCAGCACTTTGGGAGGCCAAGACGGGCGGATCACGAGGTCAGGAGATCAAGACCATCCTGGCTAACACGGTGAAACCCCGTCTCTACTAAAAATACAAAAAACTAGCCGGGCGAGGTGGCGGGCGCTTGTAGTCCCAGCTACTCGGGAGGCTGAGGCAGGAGAATGGCGTAAACCCAGGAGGCGGAGCTTGCAGTGAGCTGAGATCTGGCCACTGCACTCCAGCCTGGGCGACAGAGCGAGACTCCGCCTCAAAAAAAAAAAAAAAAAAAAAATCCTTTATAATAAACTAGTGAACATTTTTCCCTGAGTTCTGTGAGCCACTCTAGCAAATTCATTGAACATAAAGAGGGAATTGTAGAAACCCCAACTTATACCCAGTTAGTCATAAGTACAGGTAAAACAACCTGAGGCTTGTGGTTGGCATCCAAAGTGAGGGGCAGTCTTGTGGGACTAAGCCGTCAACCTGTGGGATCTGATGCTCTCTCCAGGTAGATAGTGTCAGAATCGAATTGGAAGACTCCCAGCTGATGGCTGCTGCAGAACTATTGCTTGCTTGGTAGTGGAGTAAAATCCCCACACATGTGGTCGCAGAAGTCTCCTGTGTTGATTGCTGCGGTGTGAGGGCAGAGGAAAAATTGGGTCTTTTTTTTTTTTTTTTTTTTTTTTAAGACAGATTCTTGCTGTGTTGCCCAGGCTGGAGTGCAGTGGCGTGATCTCAGCTCACTGCAACACTCCCAGGTTTAAGCAATTCTTGTGCCTCACTCAGCCTCCTGAGTAGCTGGGACTACAGGTACCTGCCACCACAACTGGCCCTTTTTTTTTTTTTTGAGATGGAGTCTAGCTCTGTCACCCAGGCTGGAGTGCAGTAGTGCGATCTCGATTCCCTGCAACCTCCACCTCCCGGGTTCAAGCGATTCTCCTGCCTCAGCCTCCCAAGTAGCTGGGATTACAGGCTCCTGCCACCACACCCAGCTAATTTTTGTATTTTTAGTAGAGATGGGTTTCACTGTGTTGGCAAGGCTGGTCTCGAACTCCTGACCTCATGATCCACCTGCTTCAGCCTCCCAAAGTGCTGGGATTACAAGCATGAGCCACCACGCCTGGCCAGAACTGGCTAATTTTTTGTATTTTAGTAGTGATGGGTTTCACCATGTTGCCCAGGGTGGTCTTGAACTCCTGAGCTCAGGCAATCCACTCTCCTGGGGCTCCTGAAGTGCTAGGATTACAGGCGTGAGCCACTGTACCCGGCCCGTTTTTTGTTTTTATTGAGACAGGGTGTCACTCTCATGTCAGAGCTGGAGTACAGTGGCACAATCATGGCTCACCACAGCCTTGACCTCTGGGCTCTGCTGATTCTCCTGCCTCAGCCTACCAAGTAGCTTGGACTAGAGGCATACACTACCATACCCGGCTAATTTTTTGTGTGTTTTTTGTAGAGACGGGGTTTCACCATGTTGCCCAGGCTGATCTTAAACTCCTGGGATCAAGTGATACAGCTGCCTTGGCCTCCCAACGTGCTGGGGTTACAGGCATGAGCCGCCAAGCCCAGCCATGGTTTGTTTTTTCTACACGGTATGCTTTAAACGGCAAATAGCATTTAGAATGCATTCAGGAAGAATATCTATTGTTCCTGTAGGAAAAGTGCTAATGGAGGCATGCAGAGGCTCGACAATGTCATCACGTCCTGGAGTGCTTTCCAGGCCTCTCTTCTGCCTTCTGCAATGTTAGGCTTCAATGTCAAGCTGCTTCCTTCAGTAGCACTAGAAGCAGCAACGAGGGCTGCATACTTCCCTGCTCACTTCCAGAAATCCCTTCCTCCATACCATGCCCTATACCTCTTTTCATCTATATCCTTTGAAATACACTTTATGATAAACCAGTAAACGTTAAGTGCTTCCTTGAGCTGCCCAGCATTCTGAGCAAGAAAAGTGATTCCCACTAGCTGGTCCACTGAAGTCACATGCTGATCCAATAACCAGAATCTGGAATAAAACCTGTTGATTAGTGTAAGTCAATTGGGACTCATTTCTGGACCCGGAATGGAGTCAGTTTCCTTCTCAAACCCTCAAAACTCTAAGTGCTTTCAGAACTGGGAATAAGGCCGGGCGCGGTGGCTCACACCTGTAATCCAAGCACTTTGGGAGGCCAAGGTGGGCAGATCACCTGAGGTCAGGAGTTTGAGACCAGCCTGACCAATGGGATGAAACCCCGTCTCTACTAAAAATACAAAAATCAGCTGGCGTGGTCACATGCGCCTGTAATCCCAGCTACTCGGGAGGCTGAGACAGGAGAATCACTTGAACCCGGGAGAAGGAGGTTGCAGTGAGCCGAGATGGCGCCATTGCACTCCAGCCTGGACAACACAGTGAAACTTCGTCTCAAAAAACAAAAACAAACAAACAAACAAAAAAAGAAGTGGTATTTAATTAGGTCTTCATCAACCTAGGGATTTGGGGTTGTCAGCAACAGAAACTACTACAGAAACCGACTACTTAGACTGGAGAGGCAGGTGGTCCCCTAAGGGAAAATAAGAGTATTAGGAGAAAGGAGAAGAGTGCTGGACAGTACATACTTAACAAGTATCCACTGGTTATTTCATAGAAGACCTAGAAATATATTTATTTACAGTAATGTATTCATTACCCAGTAATGAAATCTGAGGGTTAGGAAGAGCAGAAAAGAAGGGAGTGTGGCAGGAAGGAGGAAAAATCAAAGTGGGCCCAAACAACATGGCAGCTAACAGAGATCTTGCAGGGAAAGGTCTACTGGTGGAAAACTCCTCCCAGGAATGTCAGAACTTTTTTTTTTTTTTTTTTTTTTTTTTGAGACGGAGTCTCGCTGTGCTCCCAGGCTGGAGTGCAGTGGCGCGATCTCGGCTCACTGCAAGCTCCGCCCCCCGGGTTCACGCCATTCTCCCGCCTCAGCCTCCCAAGTAGCTGGGACTACAGGCGCGCACTACCGCGCCCGGCTAGTTTTTTGTATTTTTAGTAGAGACGGGGTTTCACCATGTTAGCCAGGATAGTCTCGATCTCCTGACCTTGTGATCCACCCGCCTCGGCCTCCCAAAGTGCTGGGATTACAGGCTTGAGCCACCGCGCCCGGCCTGTCAGAACTTTTAATAACGACATAGTAATGACACAAGAATAAACACACAGCCAAATGAGCAAACAACAGAATACAAAGTCTAGAAATAGACACAAGTAAATATGCTAACATTATATATCAAGGGCAGCATTTAAATTCTGTTGGGGCAGTTTGTTTAACAAATGGTGTTGACATAACTGGCTCTCCATCGCGCAGAAGTTAGACCCCAGCTCATACATGTATAAGGATAAACTCCAGTTATATTAAAGATTTAATTTTTTTTATAAAAAGAAGAAGGCCGGGCGCGGTGGCTCACGCCTGTAATACCAGCATTTGGGGAAGCCGAGGCGGGTGGATCACCTGAGGACAGGAGTTCGAGACCAGATTGGCCAACACAGCGAAAACCCGTCTCTACCAAAAATACAAAAATTCCGGGCGCCTGTAATCCCAGCCACTCGGGTGGCTGAGGCACGAGAATCGCTTGAAACCGGGAGGCAGAGGTTGCAGCAAGCCGAGATAGCACCACTATACTCCAGCCTGGGCGACAGAAAGAGACTCTGTCTCAAAAAAGGAAAGGGGAGGGGGGGGGGGGGGGGGAGGGGAAGGGGAGAGGAGGGGAGGGGAGAAGGGAGC
>NW_020258647.1:0-6000 GCF_003255815.1 Theropithecus gelada | reverse complement strand
GTGCTGGTCAGCTGCTGCAGCCCGACCAGCGAGAGCTGAAGCAGGGCGAGGCATCGCCTCACCTGGGAAGCGCAAGGGGGAAGGGAATCCCTTTTCCTAGCCAGGGGAACTGAGACACACAACACCTGGAAAATCGGGTAACTCCCACCCCAATACTGCGCTTTAAGGAAACAGGCACACCAGGAGATCATATCCCACACCTGGCCGGGAGGGTCCCACGCCCACGGAGCCTCCCTCATTGCTAGCACAGCAGTCTGTGATCTACCGGCAAGGCAGCAGGGAGGCTGGGGGAGGGGCGCCCGCCATTGCTGAGGCTTAAGTAGGTAAACAAAGCTGCTGGGAAGCTCCAACTGGGTGGAGCTCACAGCAGCTCAAGGAAACCTGCCTGTCTCTGTAGACTCCACCTCTGGGGACAGGGCACAGCTACACAACAACAACAACAACAACAAAAAAGCAGCAGAAACCTCTGCAGACGCAAACGACTCTGTCTGACAGCTTTGAAGAGAGCAGTGGATCTCCCAACACGGAGGTTGAGATCTGAGAAGGGACAGAATGCCTGCTCAAGTGTGTCCCTGACCCCTGAGTAGCCTAACTGGGAGACATCCCCCACTAGGGGCAGTCTGACACCCCACACCTCACAGGGTGGAGTACACCCCTGAGAGGAAGCTTCCAAAGCAAGAATAAGACAGGTACACTCGCTGTTCAGAAATATTCTATCTTCTGCAGCCTCTGCTGCTGATACCCAGGCAAACAGGGTCTGGAGTGGACCTCAAGCAATCTCCAACAGACCTACAGCTGAGGGTCCTGACTGTTAGAAGGAAAACTATCAAACAGGAAGGACACCTACACCAAAACCCCATCAGTACATCACCATCATCAAAGACCAGAGGCAGATAAAACCACAAAGATGGGGAAAAAGCAGGGCAGAAAAGCTGGAAATTCAAAAAATAAGAGCGCATCTCCCCCGGCAAAGGAGCGCAGCTCATCGCCAGCAACGGATCAAAGCTGGACGGAGAATGACTTTGACGAGATGAGAGAAGAAGGCTTCAGTCCATCAAACTTCTCAGAGTTAAAGGAGGAATTACGTACCCAGCACAAAGAAACTAAAAATCTTGAAAAAAAAGTGGAAGAATTGATGGCTAGAGTAATTATTGCAGAGAAGGTCATAAACGAAATGAAAGAGATGAAAACCATGACACGAGAAATACGTGACAAATGCACAAGCTTCAGTAACCGACTCGATCAACTGGAAGAAAGAGTATCAGCGATTGAGGATCAAATGAATGAAATGAAGCGAGAAGAGAAACCAAAAGAAAAAAGAAGAAAAAGAAATGAACAAAGCCTGCAAGAAGTATGGGATTATGTAAAAAGACCAAATCTACGTCTGATTGGGGTGCCTGAAAGTGAGGGGGAAAATGGAACCAAGTTGGAAAACACTCTTCAGGATATCATCCAGGAGAACTTCCCCAACCTAGTAGGGCAGGCCAACATTCAAATCCAAGAAATACAGAGAACGCCACAAAGATACTCCTCGAGAAGAGCAACTCCAAGACACATAATTGCCAGATTCACCAAAGTTGAAATGAAGGAAAAAATCTTAAGGGCAGCCAGAGAGAAAGGTCGGGTTACCCACAAAGGGAAGCCCATCAGACTAACAGCAGATCTCTCGGCAGAAACTCTACAAGCCAGAAGAGAGTGGGGGCCAATATTCAACATTCTCAAAGAAAATAATTCTAAACCCAGAATCTCATATCCAGCCAAACTAAGTTTCATAAGTGAAGGAGAAATAAAATCCTTTACGGATAAGCAAATGCTTAGAGATTTTGTCACCACTAGGCCCGCCTTACAAGAGACCCTGAAGGAAGCAATAAACATGGAAAGGAACAACCGGGACCAGCCATTGCAAAAACATGCCAAAATGTAAAGACCATCGAGGCTAGGAAAACTGCATCAACTAATGAGCAAAATAACCAGTTAATATCATAACGGCAGGATCAAGTTCACACATAACAATATTAACCTTAAATGTAAATGGACTAAATGCTCCAATTAAAAGACACAGACTGGCAAACTGGATAAAGAGTCAAGAACCATCAGTCTGCTGTATTCAGGAGACCCATCTCACACGCAGAGACATACATAGGCTCAAAATAAAGGGATGGAGGAAGATTTACCAAGCAAATGGAGAACAAAAAAAAGCAGGAGTTGCAATACTAGTCTCTGATAAAACAGACTTTAAACCATCAAAGATCAAAAGAGACAAAGAAGGCCATTACATAATGGTAAAAGGATCAATTCAACAGGAAGAGCTAACTATCCTAAATATATATGCACCCAATACAGGAGCACCCAGATTCATAAAGCAAGTCCTTAGAGACTTACAAAGAGACTTAGACTCCCATACAATAATAATGGGAGACTTCAACACTCCACTGTCAACATTAGACAGATCAACGAGACAGAAAGTGAACAAGGATATCCAGGAATTGAACTCATCTCTGCAGCAAGCAGACCTAATAGACATCTATAGAACTCTCCACCCCAAATCAACAGAATATACATTCTTCTCAGCACCACATCGTACTTACTCCAAAATTGAACACATAATTGGAAGTAAAGCACTCCTCAGCAAATGTACAAGAACAGAAATTGTAACAAACTGTCTCTCAGACCACAGTGCAATCAAACTAGAACTCAGGACTAAGAAACTCAATCAAAATGCTCAACTACATGGAAACTGAACAACCTGCTCCTGAATGACTACTGGGTACATCACGAAATGAAGGCAGAAATAAAGATGTTCTTTGAAACCAATGAGAACAAAGATACAACATACCAGAATCTCTGGGACACATTTAAAGCAGTGTGTAGAGGGAAATTTATAGCATTAAATGCCCACAAGAGAAAGCAGGAAAGATCTAAAATAGACACTCTAACATCACAATTAAAAGAACTAGAGAAGCAAGAGCAAACGCATTCAAAAGCTAGCAGAAGGCAAGAAATAACTAAGATCAGAGCAGAACTGAAGGAGATAGAGACACAAAAAACCCTCCAAAAAAATCAATGAATCCAGGAGTTGGTTTTTTGAAAAGATCAACAAAATTGACAGACCACTAGCAAGACTAATAAAGAAGAAAAGAGAGAAGAATCAAATCGACGCAATTAAAAATGATAAAGGGGATATCACCACCGACCCCACAGAAATACAAACTACCATCAGAGAATACTATAAACACCTCTATGCACATAAACTGGGAAATCTAGAAGAAATGGATAATTTCCTGGACACTTACACTCTTCCAAGACTAAACCAGGAAGAAGTTGAATCCCTGAATAGACCAATAGCAGGCTCTGAAATTGAGGCAATAATTAATAGCCTACCAACCAAAAAAAGTCCAGGACCAGATGGATTCACAGCTGAATTCTACCAGAGGTACAAGGAGGAGCTAGTACCATTCCTTCTGAAACTATTCCAATCAATAGAAAAAGAGGGAATCCTCCCTAACTCATTTTATGAGGCCAACATCATCCTGATACCAAAGCCTGGCAGAGACACAACAAAAAAAGAGAATTTTAGACCAATATCCCTGATGAACATCGATGCAAAAATCCTCAATAAAATACTGGCAAACCGGATTCAGCAGCACATCAAAAAGCTTATCCACCATGACCAAGTGGGCTTCATCCCTGGGATGCAAGGCTGGTTCAACATTTGCAAATCAATAAACATAATCCAGCATATAAACAGAACCAAAGACAAGAACCACATGATTATCTGAATAGATGCAGAAAAGGCTTTTGACAAAATTCAACAGCCCTTCATGCTAAAAACGCTCAATAAATTCGGTATTGATGGAACGTACCTCAAAATAATGAGAGCTATTTATGACAAACCCACAGCCAATATCATACTGAATGGGCAAAAACTGGAAAAATTCCCTTTGAAAACTGGCACAAGACAGGGATGCCCTCTCTCACCACTCATATTCAACATAGTGTTGGAAGTTCTGGCTAGGGCAATTAGGCAAGAGAAAGAAATCAAGGGTATTCAGTTAGGAAAAGAAGAAGTCAAATTGTCCCTCTTTGCAGATGACATGATTGTATATTTAGAAAACCCCATTGTCTCAGCCCAAAATCTCCTTAAGCTGATAAGCAACTTCAGCAAAGTCTCAGGATACAAAATTAATGTGCAAAAATCACAAGCATTCTTATACACCAGTAACAGACAAACAGAGAGCCAAATCATGAATGAACTTCCATTCATAATTGCTTCAAAGAGAATAAAATACCTAGGAATCCAACTTACAAGGGATGTAAAGGACCTCTTCAAGGAGAACTACAAACCACTGCTCAGTGAAATAAAAGAGGACACAAACAAATGGAAGAACATACCATGCTCATGGATAGGAAGAATCAATATCGTGAAAATGGCCATACTGCCCAAGGTAATTTATAGATTCAATGCCATCCCCATCAAGCTACCAATGAGTTTCTTCACAGAATTGGAAAAAACTGCTTTAAAGTTCACATGGAACCAAAAAAGAGCCCGCATCTCCAAGACAATCCTAAGTCAAAAGAACAAAGCTGCAGGCATCATGCTACCTGACTTCAAACTATACTACAAGGCTACAGTAACCAAAACAGCATGGTACTGGTACCAAAACAGAGATATAGACCAATGGAACAGAACAGAGTCCTCAGAAATAATACCACACATCTACAGCCATCTGATCTTTGACAAACCTGAGAGAAACAAGAAATGGGGAAAGGATTCCCTATTTAATAAATGGTGCTGGGAAAATTGGCTAGCCATAAGTAGAAAGCTGAAACTGGATCCTTTCCTTACTCCTTATACGAAAATTAATTCAAGATGGATTAGAGACTTAAATGTTAGACCTAATACCATGAAAACCCTAGAGGAAAACCTAGGTAGTACCATTCAGGACATAGGCATGGGCAAAGACTTCATGTCTAAAACACCAAAGCAACGGCAGCAAAAGCCAAAATTGACAAATGGGATCTCATTAAACTAAAGAGCTTCTGCACAGCAAAAGAAACTACCATCAGAGTGAACAGGCAACCTACAGAATGGGAGAAAATTTTTGCAATCTACTCATCTGACAAAGGGCTAATATCCAGAACCTAGAAAGAACTCAAACAAATTTACAAGAAAAAAACAAACAACCGCATCAAAAAGTGGGCAAAGGATATGAACAGACATTTCTCAAAAGAAGACATTCATACAGCCAACAGACACATGAAAAAATGCTCATCATCACTGGCCATCAGAGAAATGCAAATCAAAACCACAATGAGATACCATCTCACAC
This sequence comes from Theropithecus gelada, assembly GCF_003255815.1. Classification (NCBI taxonomy): domain Eukaryota; kingdom Metazoa; phylum Chordata; class Mammalia; order Primates; family Cercopithecidae; genus Theropithecus; species Theropithecus gelada. Next base: position 670 of record NW_020258647.1, on the reverse strand, counting down.
CAGTTAGAATGGCGATCATTCAAAAGTCAGGAAACAACAGGTGCTGGAGAGGATGTGGAGAAATAGGAACACTTTTACACTGTTGGTGGGATTGTAAACTAGTTCAACCATTATGGAAAACAGTATGGCGATTCCTCAAGGATCTAGAACTAGATGTACCATATGACCCAGCCATCCCATTACTGGGTATATACCCAAAGGATTATAAATTTTGCTGCTATAAAGACATATGCACACGTATGTTTATTGCGGCACTATTCACAATAGCAAAGACTTGGAATCAACCCAAATGTCCATCAGTGACAGACTGGATTAAGAAAATGTGGCACATATACACCATGGAATACTATGCAGCCATAAAAAAGGATGAGTTTGTGTCCTTTGTAGGGACATGGATGCAGCTGGAAACCATCATTCTTAGCAAACTATCACAAGAACAGAAAACCAAACACCGCATGTTCTCACTCATAGGTGGGAACTGAACAATGAGATCACTTGGACTCAGGAAGGGGAACATCACACACCGGGGCCTATCATGGGGAGGGGGTAGTGGGGGGGGATTGGATTGGGAGTTAGACCTGAGGTAAATGACAAGTTGATGGGTGCAGCACACCAACATGGCACAAGTATACATATGTAACAAACCTGCACGTTATGCACATGTACCCTA
>NW_020258646.1:0-6001 GCF_003255815.1 Theropithecus gelada | reverse complement strand
TTAGTTTCTTTGCGCTGGGTACGTAATTCCTCCTTTAGCTCTGAGAAGTTTGATGGACTGAAGCCTTCTTCTCTCATCTCGTCAAAGTCATTCTCCGTCAAGCTTTGATCCATTGCTGGCGATGAGCTGTGCTCCTTTGCCGGGGGAGATGCGCTCTTATTTTTTGAATTTCCAGCTTTTCTGCCCTGCTTTTTCCCCATCTTTGTGGTTTTATCTGCCTCTTGTCTTTGATGATGATGGTGACGTACTGATGGAGTTTTGGTGTAGATGTCCTTCCTGTTTGATAGTTTTCCTTCTAACAGTTAGGACCCTCAGCTGTAGGTCTGTTGGAGATTGCTTGAGGTCCACTCCAGACCCTGTCTGCCTGGGTGTCAGCAGCAGAGGCTGCAGAAGATAGAATATTGCTGAACAGCGAGGGTACCTGTCTGATTCTTGCTTTGGAGGCTTCCTCTCAGGGGTGTACTCCACCCTGTGAGGTGTGGGGTGTCAGACTGCCCCTAGTGGGGGATGTCTCCCAGTTAGGCTACTCAGGGGTCAGGGACCCACTTGAGCAGGCAGTCTGTCCCTTCTCAGATCTCAACCTCCATATTGGGAGATCCACTGCTCTCTTCAAAGCTGTCAGACAGAGTCGTTTGCGTCTGCAGAGGTTTCTGCTGCTTTTGTTGTTGTTTACTGTGCCCTGTCCCCAGAGGTGTAGTCTACAGAGACAGGCCGGTTTCCTTGAGCTGCTGTGAGCTCCACCCAGTTCGAGCTTCCCAGCGGCTTTGTTTACCTCCTTAAGCCTCAGCAATGGCAGGCGCCCCTCCCCCAGCCTCGCTGCTGCCTTGCCTTAGATCGCAGACTGCTGTGCTAGCAATGAGGGAGGCTCCGTGGGCGTGGGACCCTCCTGGCCAGGTGTGGGATATAATCTCCTGGTGTGCCTGTTTGCTTAAAGCGCAGTATTGGGGTGGGAGTTACCCGATTCTCCAGGTGTTGTGTGTCTCAGTTCCCCTGGCTAGGAAAAGGGATTCCCTTTCCCCTTGCGCCTCCCAGGTGAGGCGATGCCTCACCCTGCTTCAGCTCTCGCTGGTCGGGCTGCAGCAGCTGACCAGCACCGATAGTCCGGCACTCCCTAGTGAGATGAACCCAGTACCTCAGTTGAAAATGCAGAAATCACCGGTCTTCTGTGTCGCTCACGCTGGGAGTTGGAGACTGGAGCTGTTCCTATTCGGCCATCTTGCTCCGCCGCCCCGTGAGCCTTTCATACATCTCTAGGACCGCTTTCAAAACCCCTGGACTCTGAGTTGGGGGGAGACTGGTTTGCAGGAGGGTTACTGGAGTGTGCTCTTAAGAACAACGCCTATAATGGAGTGAAGGAGGCCGGGTTGGGCGGAGGGAGAAAGAAGTTGAACTGTGAACAATTTGTAATAGAGGCCTCAGGCAATCCAGTAGGGGCTCTGGAGCCGGGATTTCCTTTCAGAGTCATCCTGAATTGAGGCCACAGGGCAGACCTTTAGACCCTCTTACTGACTGCTCATTAAATGTGGGATGTTTCTGGAGAGGAAGCAAAACGCTGGGTAAGGCTTTTGGAGAGGGAGATGGGCAGAAAGGGACTCAGCTGTGAGCCATAAGCAACCAACACTCCCAGCAGCTGGGGGATTGAGTGCCTTGGTCCTGGGGCTGGAGTCTGGGCCATGTTCCAAATCATTCCCTACAGGACTTTTCCATTTTTTAACGTTATAAAGTCATCTAACAAAATGAAAACTTATTTTAATAATTAGTTTCTTTGCATGTATAATTATCAGTGAATTAGTTTCTCATTGCCAGATAGTAACTTCAATAGGATTTTGAGATACTCATTCAATAGACTATTAAACATACTCCGAACTGCATAAGAAAATAGAGTGTGTTCTTTCATGTTATTCAAAATATCTTAAAATTTGCAATCATAACCTGTTGATCTGAGTCTTTTTTTTTTTAAGTGTCACTCGGTTGCCCACAGTGGAGTGCTGTGGCAGGATCATGGTTCACTGCAGCCTTGAACTCCTAGGCTGCAGAGATCTTCCTGTCTCAGCCACCCAAGTAGCTGGAACTACAGGTGTGGACTACCATGCCTGGCTAATTTTTATTTTTTATTTTTGTAGAGACGGGGGTCTCACTGTATTGCCCAGGCTGGTCCTAAACTCCTGGCCTCAAGCAAGCTTCCCACCTCTGCCTCCCAAAGTGTTGGGATTACAGGCATGAGCTACTTCACAAGGCCAATCTGCAGTCGTATGGTCCACCACTTTGATCAGAGACAGATTTCAGTAGGTATGGCAGGCAATTCTCCTGAGCACATGTAAGTAAACTGACATCTGGGCCACTTGTCACCTGAAAGCCAAAATCTCAAGAGCTGTAGTGAAAGTAAAGTGAGTTTGATTCAAGAGGCCAGCAACCCCGGGGGAGGCAGTGAGCTAGTGTTCGAAGACCACCTCTGGTGTTTAAGGGAAATTAGGAGAAAGGATTATCAAAATATTTTTGTGAAACATGTACAGTCTCAGGTCGGCAGTAAATCATTGCTTTCTTGGTCAATATTTTGTGGCTTTCTGCAGGTACCATCAGCCTATTCTTACCAGGTCGGTCAGACCATTCACAGAGATGCTGACCTAGGTGTTTTCTTTTTTTTTTTTTTTTTTTTTTGAGACGGAGTCTCGCGCTGTGTCACCCAGGCTGGAGTGCAGTGGCGCGATCTCGGCTCACTGCAAGCTCCGCCTCCCAGGTTCACGCCATTCTCCTGCCTCAGCCTCCGAGTAGCTGGGACTACAGGCGCCCACCACCACGCCCGGCTAGTTTTTTGTATTTTTAGTAGAGACGGGGTTTCACCATGTTAGCCAGGATGGTCTCGATCTCCTGACCTCGTGATCCACCCGCCTCGGCCTCCCAAAGTGCTGGGATTACAGGCTTGAGCCACCGCGCCCGGCCTTTTCTTTTATCTCTGTTCAAGATCCTGTTTTCCTGAGGCTGATTTTGGTGAATGATCTACAAACTCAAGCAAAGCAATAATTGTATTCAAGTAAGCAAGCTTTCCTCTAACATGGAATCAGTACTGTCACACACAGCAAATGGTGCTTTCTATTTAGTACCTTAATACATAGGACACACATGTGTTTCTGGTGACACACAACTCTGGCTTTTACAGGTGTGTCACTAATTTGAAAATCCTACTTGTTACAACAGTATGTACCAATGTCAGGGTTACTTGATGACCTGTGCTTAATGGAGAATAATTCTGTGGATGATGAAAAATAGAAAATTTCTACTTGGGATTAAAATTTATTACAGAGTATAAAGTGAGGAGCGCCTCTGCCCAGCCACCCTCTCTGGGAAGTGAGGAGCGCCTCTGCCCAGCCGCCCATGTCTGGGAAGTGAGGAGCGCCTCTGCCCGGCCGCCCATGTCTGGGAAGTGAGGAGCGCCTCTGCCCAGCTGCCCTGTCTGGGAAGTGAGGAGCGNTGTCTGGGAAGTGAGGAGCGCCTCTGCCCAGCTGCCCTGTCTGGGAAATGAGGGGCGCCTCTGCCCGGCTGCCCTGTCTGGGAAGTGAGGAGCGCCTCTGCCCGGCCGCTGTGCAACCTTCCAAGTGTGAAGTGACAGCCTTGTGTGTGATCTTTTCTGTCTTCCCCAAGTTTGCATTTTCGATATTAAAGTTTACTTTTTAGTTAAAAGTTTAAAAAAAAAAAAAAAAGGTGGTGTCGGGCCGTGAACAGTGGCTTATGCCTGTAATCCCAGCACTTTGGGAGGCTGAGGTGGGCAGATCACTTGAGATTGGGAGTTTGAGACCAGCCTGACCAACATGGAGAAACCCCATCTCTACTAAAAATACAAAATTAGCCAGGCGTGGTGGCGCATGCCCGTAATCCCAGCTACTCCGGAGCTGAGGCAGGAGAATCGCTTGAACCCATGAGGTGGAGGTTGCAATGAGCCGAGATCGCACCATTGCACTCCAGCCTGGGCAACAAAAGGGAAACTCCATCTCAAAAAAAAAAAGAAAAAGGAAGGTGGTGTCACAGGAGGTGCTAGACGAGACTTGACAGTAGCTCAATGACAGTAACAAGCAACAATTTTGGAACACACGGTCAGACCCACTGCTTTCTTTTTATAATTCGTGTTGGTATTATAGGGAAATTGGGCTTTGTCCCAAAGACAGGAGCGAGAGTAGAAGATGGGACTTCCAAACCTTTGGAATTATATCCATGGCTAAAATTTTATGGGATTGCACCCATGGTTTGCATTTGGGTTACAAAAAAGTGACTAAGTTAATTCTTGCTGTTTTTATTGGCTGAAAAAGTGAATGAACAAGGGTTAAAAAGTATTTTTAAAAATATGATTTATCTCAACTGTAATAACTTGAGGTTAACTGGTCTTGAATTAGAGGCACATGTGTTTTACAGTTACCTTTTCCTGCAACAAAATGCCACATAAATGTTCTCTTTGAAGGGATCCCTGTTTTAAATGGCTTGGTTTTCAAAATGTAAACAACTATAAATATAATGAATTCAAAAGACACAGAATAAACAGTAATGGTGTTTTAACTGATCTCTACTTAATTTTGAAGCATTTCTCTATCTGTAGCATCATATGAAATATACATTCAGATTACAGCAGAGATCTGGTTAGGGCTGAAATATGAGCTGTCCAAAGGTCACAGCAAATGATAGCAGAAAGAAGTCTGAGGAATTCTGATCATTATAATCACTATAAAATATAATTCTTATTTGTGTTTTCTTTTTTTTTTTTCCCTTGGAGAACATTATTGGTGACATAGGATGCAAAAGGGAGTGGATAGGAACAAGAAATAGAAATTGTAGGTTACAGCCGGGCATGGTGACTCACGCTTGTAATCCCAGCACTTTGGGAGGCTGAGGCGGGTAGATGACCAGAGGTAAGGAGTTCGAGACCAGCCTGACCAACATGGTGAAACCCCCGTCTCAACTAAAAATACAAAAATTAGCCAGATGAGGTGGTGGGCGTCTGTAATCCCAGCTACTCAGGAGGCTGAGGCAGGAGAATCACTTCAACCTGGGAGGTGGAGGTTGCAGTGAGCCGACATAACACCACTGTACTCCAGCCTGGACAACAGAGTGAGACAACATCTCAAAAAAAAAAAAAAAAAAAAGAAAAGAAAAGGAAAGAAAAAAAAAGAAATTGTAGGTTACTTCAGAAAGGCCATGGCTTTTCTTCCAGTTGAAGTATTTCCATGACATTCCTATCTCCTATTACTTGGGAAGAATCATTTCTAAAGATTGGTTTCATGCCTTTGTTATCTTTGGATAATAATTTATAACTCAATCTGCCTCATAATTACATCTTCTCACACATGACTTTCATGTTGCTATTTTTCTTGAAACCTACATCTAAAGTCCTAAAGATCCTCCCACTCTGCCCATCCTTACCTGCAAGGCAATTGCTCTCCTTTCATTCCAAACTAATTTCTTTCAGGAAGCTCCTCTGCATTAGGTGGGGCAAGGGAAGCATGCTTTTACTGTCCAGGTTCATCATGCCCCTAAAATGTATTAAAATGTAAAATCAATAATGCTCACCCTTCCCACACACACAAAAAAATGTAAAGACCATTAAGTTCTATTAAAATTTATAGAAATTTATGTGAGCTAAGTGTCTTGAAACCTAGTCTATGTCCCTTGATTGAAGTGACTTTAATGCTTTTTGAGCTGATGGTCATATTAACATCCAAAAATTTTTTATAAGAGATTAGTTTATTTTAAGATGCTGATTGTAGGAGGATAATTAGACAAAGAAACATGTTACTAGATGTTTCCTTTCTATATTAGAGTTTAGAGAAGGATACCCCAAGTTTGTTTGTTTGTTTGTTTCTTTCTTTCCTTCCTTCCCTCCCTCCTTTCCTTTCCTTCCTTCCCTCCCTCCTTTCCTTTCCTTTCTCCTTCCCTTTCTCCTTCCCTTCCCCCTTCCCTCTTTCCCTTCCCCCTTTCCCTTCCCCCTTCCCTTTCCCTTCCCCCTTCCCCTCCCCCT